>NC_053389.1:488262957-488562957 GCF_905171765.1 Bufo bufo
ACGGTGCCAAACTGATGCATTCTGAGCGGATCCGCATCCACTCAGAATGCATTAGGGCTGGACGGATGCGTTCGGGGCCGCTTGTGAGACCCTTCAAACGGAACTCACAAGCGGAGACCCGAACGCTAGTGTGAAAGTAGCCTTAGAATCACTGCATACTTCACTTATTTCGGCGGTCACGGGGCCAAAACTGGCCAAATAACTCAAGTATTTAAGTCACAAAAGATTTTACCACATATAACTGCAGCACTTAACGCTGAATACAATTTTTTTCCCCACCGAAATAAGTCACAAAAGATTTTACTGCATATAAGTGCAGCGCTTAATGCTGAAAACAATTTTTTTACCACCGAAATAAGTCCCAAAAGATTTTACCACATATAACTGCAGCGCTGAATGAAATTTGTTTTTCCACCGAAATAATTCACAAAAGGTTTTAACTCATATAAGTCCAGCGCTGAACGCTGAATAAAATTTCTGTTTCCACCAAAATACTTCAATAAAGATTTTACCGCATATAACGGAGCACGGAGATGGAAAGGGTCTTCGGATTCCCACCGCACTATACGGACGTCTCAGAATTGAACCGCTGCTCCTGACAGCAGCTCCTGGGAAGGTCATGGAGCGTCCCGGTCATCTGGTATCTATTCGCTCCGCTGAAGGATTATTTTGAAAGTGTGTAGAAGCCACACGGGGCCCCCACGCTACAGATTTATCATGGAGACATCATGGAGATTTAATTGCAGAGCTGACCGCTGAATAAATTTAGTTTTTCAACCGAAATACTTTGGTGGCGTCCCACGGGGTTACTCTGTTGACCACGTGGGATGCCACGGAGGTCTCGGCAGCACAGAAGAACGCCACGAACATATGGGCGGCTCTAGCAGATGGAACTCTCCACTTCCACCAATAAGGACCGGTAAAGTACTGTGCACAGTTTATCTGTTTGTTATACACAAGTTATTACGCTAAAACTGACAAGAGGATCTACTGGTATCAATATATACCCTTTTTTTTGTGGATGTCTTTTAGACACGTAAATCATTGATATCTGTACAGTATGTGTGAGCAGATGATTTTTTAACCGACAATATTACCGACACAGTTGGACGGACTGTATATTTGTCAGGGCTCTGCCTGAGATATATAGGCATATCTAAATGGACTGCCCTATTTAGCACCTTTGCTGAACCTATCACACACTGCATGGACTTGCACGCTGCAATTCAGACTTGAGTTGCGCATAGCGATTTATCTTTATTTACTATTGCTTGTTTTTTTAATTGTTTTTTATACTGTGATTAAATCCTTTTTTTAGCATACATTTGTGTTGGTCCATATACTGCTGGATAGTGAGTTGCCCCCCATCTCGCTTAAATTGTTCATGTAGTGGGACTCCTACACTCATAAAGCCTATGCACTAAGTGAAAGGGCTTCCAAAAATTACAAGGAACCGACACTACAATACACCCCTTGTTACACATAAAGGAGGGCATCATACACAGCCATGAAAAATTATGATTGATGGCCTGCTGTTGACCCTCAAAAACATTTGGGCAAGGGCCTGCTGATCTGACCTTCTAAAACATTATGGGCGAGGGCCTGCTGCCGATTTGGTGACTCTAGATAACCTGGGGACGATCGCACGTCCCCGTGACGGCGACGATTCATTCGGATGTCTGCCCTATCAACTTTCAATGTTATTTTCAGCCTAAACCATGTTGATTCCGGAGAGGGAGCCTGAGAAACAGCTACAGCTACCACATCCAAGCAAGGCAGCATGCGAGCAAATTACCTATTAGGTAAGGGCCTGCAGGTGAGCTGACCCTGTAAAAGATTTTACGTACGGGCCTGCGGGTGAGCTGACCCTGTAAAAGATTTTAGATGCGGGCCTGCAGGTGAGCGGACCCTGTAAAATATTATATGCGAGGACCTGCAGGTGAGCTGACCCTATCATAAATTATATGCGAGGACATGCAGGAGAGCTGACCCTCTAAAAAATTAAATGCGAGGGCCTACAGGTGAGCTGACACTGTAAAAGATTTGAGGTGAGGGTCTGCTAGTAAGCTGACCCTGTAAAAGATTTGAGATGCGGGCCTGCTGGTGAGCTGACCCTGTAAAAGATTTTATGTGCGGGCCTGCACGTGAGCTGACCCTGTAAAAGATTTGAGGTGCGGGCCTGCTGGTGAGCTGACCCTGTAAAATATTTGAGGTACGGGCCTTTGGTGAGCTGACCCTGTAAAATATTTTATGTGTGGACCTGCTGGTGAGCTGACCCAGTAAAAGATTGTAGGTGATGGCCTGCTGGTGAGCTGACCCTGTAAAATATTTGAGGTGCGGGCCTCTTGTGAGCTGACCCTGTAAAAGATTTTATGTGTGGGCTTGCTGGTGAGCTGACCCAGTAAAAGATTGTAGGTGATGGCCTGCTGGTGAGCTGACCCTCTAAAAAATTATATGCGAGGGCCTGCATGTGAGTTGACCCTGTAAAACATTATATGCAAAGGGCATTTATATGCGAGGGCATTATATGTGATGAATAAGAATGTTGATATGATGGAAGAGGAGGAGGAGGATGGGAAAAGGAATATTCAACCATATACTGTTGTTTCTAGTGGCCTTTATGTTCAGCCGCTTTTCTCTGGTGGCGTCGAGAAGTCATGGTCAATCCAGGCCATGTTCATTTTCATAAAAGCCAACCTGTCAGCATTTTCAGTTGACAGGCGGATACGCTTATCTGTTATAATGCCACCAGCAGCACTAAATACCCACTCAGACAAAACGCTGGCGGCAGGGCAGGCCAGCACCTCGAAGGCGTTTAGCACCACTTCGTGCCACGTGTCCAGCTTGGACACCCAGTAATTGTAAGGCACTGACGGATCATTGAAGATGCTGACACGGTCTGCTATGTACTCCTTCACCATCTTCTAATATGTTTCCCTCCTTGTGACACTAGGCTGAGCATCAGGGTGAGGGTGCTATCGGGGTGTCATGAAACTGTCCCAGGCTTTGGAGAGTGTTGCCCTGCCTCTGTTGGAACTGCTGCGTGTTCCCCTTGTTTCCCCTCCTCGGTTGGCCAAGGAACTACGGACTCTGCCGCCAGCGTTGTCAGATGGAAATTTTTGGAGCAATTTTTCAACAAGGATCTTCTGGTATTGCACCATTTTGCTTATCCTCTCCACCAGAGGAATGAGAGATGAGAAGTTCTCTTTGTAGCGGAGGTTTAGAAGGGTGAACAACCAGTAATCCGCGTTGTCTAAAATGCGCATAACGCGCGGGTCACGGGAAAGGCAGCCTAACATGAAGTCAGCCATGTGTGCCAGAGTACCAACAGGCAAGACATTGCTGTCGTCATCAGGAGGATCACTCTCAATCTCCTTATCCTCCTCTTCTGCCCACCCACGCAGAACAGATGGAAATAAACTTCCATGGGTACTACCCTCTGTAGCGGAGGCAACCGTCTCCTGCTCTTCCTCCTCTTTATCTTCCAATTCGTGCCGAAAAGACGAACTGAGGGTGGTCTGGCTATCGCCCTGTGTAATGTCTTCCCCCATTTTCACCTCTTCCACATGCAAAGCGTCGTCCTTAATTGTGAGCAGCGATCGTTTGAGTAGACACAGAAGTGGGATGGTTACACTGATAATAGCGTTATCGCCACTCACCATCTGTGTTGATTCCTCAAAGTTTCTTAAAATCTCACAGAGGTCAGACATCTATGCCCACTCCTCGCTTGTGATTGAATAGCTGAAAGCTGACTGGAAAGGCGACGACCATGTTGCAGCTGGTAGTCCACTACTGCTCTCTGCTGCTCACAAATCCTGGCTAACATGTGAAATGTGGAGTTCCAGCGCATGTTCACGTCGCACAACAGCTGGTGAGATGGCAATTTCAAGCGCTGCTGCAGCATTGACAGCCCGGCTGAAGCTGTCGGTGACTTGCAAAAATGTAGCTCAGGCAAATTGGGGTAGGTTTTGAGAAACCGCTGAACCACAAGGTTGAACACGTGGGCTAGACATGGGATGTGTCTGAGCTGGCCGAGCTCCAAAGGTTCCACCAAGTTACGGCCATTATCAGACACAACCATGCCTGGTTCTAGATTGAGTGGCGAGCTCAGTTTGGTCTCTTATCCACTGCCACAGCTCTGTGGTGGTGTGATGTTTCTCCCCTAAGCATATCAGCTTCAGCACAGCCTGTTGCCGCTTCCCCACTGCAGTGCTACACTGCTTCCAGCTACCAACTGATGACTTACTGGTGCTGGACGCGGATAATTCGGAGGTGGAAGTAGAGGAGGAGGCGGAGGAGGATAAATGGGGGTTGGAGCCACTAACATAGGTGCTGGGGTAAACACATGATTGACGTAGAGCCCGCAATCCTTGGCGTCGGAAAGCACCTGTGCCATCCCAGGGTACGACTCGCTCCCGACCTTCACAACATTCACCCAGTGTGCCATCAGGGAAATATAGCGTCCCTGGCCGAATGCACTTGTCCATGTGTCCGTGGTTAAGTGGAACTTCCCAGTAACTGCGTTGGTCAGGGCACGTGTGATGAAAAATAGTAGCGGCTGGGGACTGCGTAACGAGGGATGGCCGCCGACATCAGGCCTAAGTGTCCACAAGCCTAAATGGCAACACCAGGGCCAGTAATTTGGAAAGTTGCGCATTTAGTGCTATAGCCTGTGGGGGGGTGGCTTGGTATTTGCTCTTGCGTTCAAATGCCTAAGGGAAGGACATTTGTACGCTGTGCTGGGACGCAGAAGTGGTTGTGGTAGCTGATGGTGCTTGCGAAAGTCCAGGTGCAGGGCGGGATGCATCCGGGCCTGCACCTTCGACAGGAGATTGGCCACATAACACAGTGGAAGAGGAGGCAGTGTGTGACCTGCAGACACAGATTGTGGACCCAGGCGTTCATCCCACTTATTATGGTGCTTGGATGCCATGTGGCGGATCATGCTGGTCGTGGTGAGGTCGCTAGTGTTCACACCCTGGCTCATTTTCGTATGGCACAGGTTGCAAACTACTATTCTTTTGTCGTCCGCACTTTCCTCAAAAAAGCGCCATACTGCGGAACATCTACCCCTTGGCAAAGGAGATTTCCGCAAGGGGTTGCTCCGCGGAACAGTTGCGGGCCTGTGTGGTGTGGCCCGCCTTCTCACTTTTGCCACCCCACTGACTCTTCCAGCCTGTTGTGGTGCTGCAGATCCCTCCTCCTCTGTACTGCTGTCCTTGCTCGGCTTTCCATCTTCCCAGGTTGGGTCAGTGACCTCATCGTCCACCACCTCCTCTTCCACTTACTCACTCTAAGGGCTCATTCAGACGGCCGTATGCTATCCGCAAAAATGCGGATCCGTTTTTTTGCGGAATAGATACTGACCCATTCACTTCTATGGGGCTCTTTTCTATTCCACGGTTCCGCAAAACAAATGAAACATGTCCTATACTTGTCCGTGAAAATCAGGAGATGGCCCCATTGAAGTCTATAGGTCCGCAAAAATACTGAATGCTATCCGTTTTTTTGCGGATCCGTTTTTTTGCGGATCCGCAAAAAAACGGATAGCATTCAGTATTTTTGCGGACAGCATACGGCCGTCTGAATGAGCCCTAATCATCCTCCTGATTTGTTGACCTAAACCACAACCTCAGTGATTGACATCTGTGTCTCATCCTCTTCATCAACCTTTTGAGACAGTAATTGCGGTTGACTCATTGGCAACTGTGTCTCATCATCATCCACCTCATTAAAAGCTAATTGCCACTACCCACCGTCATGTTCTTGGGACTGTGGATGTTCAAGAGGTTTGGAACCAGGGCACAAGATTTCATGTCCCTCTTCAAGCATGCTTGGCGAGAGGGCCAGATCAAGTAATGGCGATGAAAAGAGGTCCTCGGAATCTCCAAGTGTGGAATTACTTGCTTGGCCAGACTTTAAATGGTGGGAGGAAGGAGGATCAGGGTGAGGTTTGTGTTGACCAGACTCCTGGCTACTGAGACTGGACTTGGTGGAAGAAAGGGTGGTGCTTAACTGACTGAAAGCATTATCTTCTGCAATCCAACCGACCACCTGGTCGCACTGGTCTGATGTCAAGAGTGGTGTCCTGCAATCTGGGACATGAAGCTAGGTATCTTGGATGATTGTTTTTCTTGTGCTCTGGCAGCAGGCACTGTTTCTCCGCGCCCAGGGCCACGGCCATGTGATATATGCTTGAAAGTATGTCACACGTACAGTAGCGTAGGATTTGAAAGTGTATGTGCAAGAAAATTTACAAAGGTACTTGTGATGAGGAAACGTTATATAGGACAGGTATCACAGGTAATGTCACAGTTCGCAGTGTCTACGGAAAAAGTGTACTGGATGTCACTGATATTTTAGGGATGTTCACACTTTAAACAGGAGATGTGGCGCGGATAATTTAACTGTCTGCAGCGGACACCGTCTACAGAAAAAGTGCACTAGATATCACTGATATTTTAGGGATGCGCACATTTTAAATAGGAGATGTGGTGCGGATAATTTAACTGTCCGCAGCAGGCACTGTCTACGGAAAATGTGTACTGGATGTCACTGATATTTTAAGAATGCGCACACTTTAAACATGAGACGTGGTGCGGATAATTTAACTGTCCGCAGCGGACACCGTCTACGGAAAAAGTGTACTGGATGTCACTGATATTTTAGGGATGCGCACACTTTAAACAGGAGATGTGGTGCAGATAATTTAACTGTTTTCCCTTCCTTTCCCTTTAAAACTTAACGCTCGGGCTTGGTCCCGTGGCCTGGCCGCCGCCGATCCGAATCATCACAGTCAGTGACAGTCACTGCGCAGAGCGCACTGATGTAACGTCTCACGCACGCTGCCTGCAGATTCGCAAGCCGCCAGTCAATTCTGGTTTGCAGGCGCGGTGGCGGGAAGTGGAAGCCAGCTTAGCCAGGACTAGGAGGAACAACAGAGTACACAGGAGCGCAGCGTGGCAGCTGTGCTGCTGGCTAAGGTAATCAAGGGCCTCATGTAATAGAGGATATAATATACAGTAAGGTATATGGATGTAATAGAGGATATAATATATAGTGATGAGCGGCAGGGGCAATATTCGAATTCGCGATATTTCGGGAAAATTTGGGCCAATATTCATCATATATTCGAGAATTTGCGAATTCATGATCTCCAGACATTATTTTCTTGATTGCGAAAATTCGCATAAAATTCAATTCGCATGAACTGGTATTTTAAAAAAAATCAAATATTCGCGATTGCGAATATATTTAGCGATATTCTAAATATTCACGAATTCTCGAATTGCCGATATTCGCGATTAAAATTCGCAATTCGAATATTCGTGCTCAACACTAATAATATACAGGAGGCATATGGATGTAATAGAGGATATAATATACAGGAGGTATATGGCTGTAATAGAGGATATAATATACAGGAGGTATATGGAGGTAATAGAGGATATAATATACAGGAGGTATATGGATGTAATCTATATACAGTATATAAAATAGGACGTATGTGTCTATGTATGTATGTATGTATGTTCCGCGAAAACTCAAAAACGCAAGCATCTATTTCAACGAAACTTCGTATACACATCCCTTGCTACCTGAAAAGAAATCTTGCGGGGGTCTCAGCTCTCTAGGACGTACCGTTCCCGAGATATTCCCCAAAAATGACCTGCATTATGCAATACAAGCCTGCCAGCCTTTCACTTAAATCCTAACTGCCATACACACGGTCACATGTCCCTTATCATACCAAAAGAAGCTCACAGGTCCTACTTCAGGTTGCCATAACAACTGATCACAGGTTTTAGCAGTTCGCAGGTCCTTAAATTTTCAGTCATATGACGTATGACGGCACAACTACACTGCTACATTTATGGGGGCAGGGGCCACTATTAAACGGACGGGTGCTGTGGAGTTCACAGTTAAACGGACGGGCACTGTGGAGTTCACTGTTAAAGGGGCGGGCACCGTGGAGTTCACTGTTAAAGGGGCGGGCACCGTGGAGTTCACTGTTAAAGGTGCAGCCACTGTAAAAGTCACTGCTAAAGGGGCGGTCACCGTTAAAGGGGCGGACACTTTGAAAGTCACTGTTGAAGGGGCGGTCACCGTTAAAGGGGCAGCCACTGTGAAAGTCACTGTTAAAGGGGCGGTCACCGAAGTCACAGCTAAAGGGGCGGCCTCTGTGAAATTCACTGTTAAAAGGGCAGCCACCGTGAAAGTCACTGTTAAAGAGGCAGTCACCGTTAAAGGGGCGACCACTGTGAAAGTCACTGTTAAATGGGCGTTCACAATTAAAGGGGCAGCCACTATGAAAGTCACTGTTAAACGGGCGGTCACCATTAAAGGGACGGCCACTGTGAAAGTCACTGTTAAAGGGGCGGTCACCGTTAAAGAGGCGGCCACTGTGAAAGTCACTGTTAAAGGGGCAGTCACCATTAATGGGGCGGCCATTGTGAAATTCACTGTTATTTAATATAAAATTGCAATAAATAAATACCCGAGCAACGCCGGGTCATCAGCTAGTAGAGGATATAATATACAGGAAGGTATATGGATGTAATAGAGGATATAATATACAGGAGGTATATGGATGTAATACAGGATATAATATACAGGAGGTATATAGATGTAGTAGAGGATATAATATACATCAGGTATATGGATGTAATAGAGGATATAATATACAGGAGGTATATAGATGTAATACAGGATATAATATACAGGAAGGTATATGGATGTAATACAGGATATAATATACAGGAGGTATATGGATATAATAGAGAATATAATATACAGGAGGTATATGGATGTAATAGAGGATATAATATACAGGAGGTATATGGATGTAATACAGGATATAATATATAGGAAGGTATATGGATGTAATACAGGATATAATATACAGGAAGGTATATGGAAGTAATAGAGGATATAATATACAGGTGGTATATGGATGTAATAGAGGATATAATATACATGAGATTCAAGTGATAACAGTGTCATCCACAGATGCCCATAACAGTGTCATTCACAGATGCCCATAACAGTGCCATCCACAGATGCCCATTACAGTGTCATCCACAGATCCCCCATAACAGTGTCATCCACAGATGCCCTTAACATTGTCATCCACAGATGCCCATAACAGTGCCATCCACAGATGCCCATAACAGTGTCATCCACAGATCCCCCATAATAGTGTCATCCACAGATGCCCATAACAGTGTCATCCACAGATGCCCATAACAGTGTCATCCACAGATCCCCTATAATAGTGTCATCCACAGATGCCCATAACAGTGTCATCCACAGATGCCCATAACAGTGTCATCCACAGATGCCCATAACAGTGTCACCCACAGATGCCCATAACAGTGTCATCCACAGATGCCCATAACAGTGCCATCCACAGATGCCCATTACAGTGTCATCCACAGATCCCCCATAACAGTGTCATCCACAGATGCCCATAACATTGTCATCCACAGATGCCCATAACAGTGCCATCCACAGATGCCCATAACAGTGTCATCCACAGATCCCCCATAATAGTGTCATCCACAGATGCCCATAACAGTGTCATCCACAGATGCCCATAACAGTGTCATCCACAGATGCCCATAACAGTGTCATCCACAGATGCCCGTAACAGTGTCACCCACAGATGCCCATAACAGTGTCATCCACAGATGCCCATAACAGTGTCATTCACAGATGCCCATAACAGTCTCATCCACAGATCCCCCATAACAGTGTATCATCCACAGATCCCCCATAACAGTGCGCCTGCGCACTATGGAGAGACAGAAAGGAGGGGAAAGAATCCACAAAAGCAAGCAGATGATGGCACAGCAGACGACTGAATAGCTTCTTTTTTAAGTAAATTGTTTTATTATAAATGTAGTTTTAATATCTGTTTTTGTCTTTTATTATATTCTGGCTTTTGCTTAAAGGTACAGTAAAAAATTTCTTTTTTTAGTTATGTATGATGCTTTTTGATAATAAATAAATGTAAATGTAGTGGTGCTATAATGTGGACCCCAGGCCTCTCTAAAGTCCTGGAGGCTGGGCTGGTGCTGTGGCAGCATACGATTAGGACAGAGCAAATCAGAATGCCTCTTAAAGGCTTACGTCAGCTTCAATTCGCTCATCTCTAGTGGCAATCATACTTATCAAACACCACCTCTACTTTTACAAAATGTGCTGTGCTGTACTACAAGTATAGAGGTAATTTTAGGAGATGAGTAGTATTATAAATTGTCAGCATGCCATAGTATTTTTTTCACAGGTTGAGTATAAACCATGTGTCGTGAGTACAGCTCTAAACGATTGAGATATAGACTTCCTTAGACATCTGAAAGTATCCTGTGATTAGTGTTGAGCAAACCATTCAAATAGGAATTTGGTCTAAAGTTTAGGAAACCTTTGATTCGCAACAAAGTCTAATTTACTTGCTCTTCATGGTAACAAATCAGGTTTTCCTAAAATGGTGGCTGCGCATGTTACAAAGTGAAAATAAGAATCCTGAGAACGCAAGATAACCCATAATGCCGTGCAGCCAGCCAATACAGAGGTAGCCATCCCCTGTGATGTCACAGCCCTATAAAAGCCTCATCCCATGCAGTCTCTGCCATTGTCCTGTGAGCTGAGCATATGTGGCAAGTGCTCATGCACTAGGTATAGTGTTGCTGCAATAATCCACCATGTTCGGCATCTGGTTTTAATCACAATAACTTTAAAAGCAAAATACCACTAGGTTCATAGTAGACAGGGATCCTGGACCTTATGGAGGGATCCACATGGGATTATGGTCATCCCTGTTGCAAATCTCAAAATTTTATTGCTTTGAGGAAGGCTTTCCCACCTAAATGCTGAGTACCATCTCTGGTACCATCACACAGGAGGACAATTCACATGGCAAGGGTCAGGGGAGCCGGAGCACATCAAGATGACCACGACATCTGAAGGGTTAAAAGTCAGTGACCGGCATTACCGCTGATCATTAGTTTCATTCAGGGGTCGCTGTTTAAAACAGCAGATACCCGGCGGCCATACATGCGCCATCAGGTGCCATATTTAAATGCCCATCTGCCAATGTAAATTTACTGTCAGGAAATGGTCAACTTCCAAACCTTCACACTGAGATTGGGCCACCAAGTGGGAAGAATATGATTAGGCAGAGTGGCGTTGGTATACCTAATTTATAGAGATTTGTGATTAATTAATTTGGAACAAGTCGACTTCAGCAGATCACCGAATCAAATTTCTCAAAACTTTGCTCATCTCTACCTGTGATATCTGACATTAAGAGGTTAGCAGTAGAGCCTTTCAGAACTCAAGTTGCAAGATGGGGCCTCCATAAATTGGACTTTTTTCCAATCACATCCCACCGATACTAGTTTAAGATTGAGATCTGAGGAATTTGGAGGCAGAGTCAACAACATATTTTTTATACTTGGTCTGCAATAATATTTAGGTAGGTGGTACAGTATGTGCCAAATATCCACTTAGTAAAATGCTGGGTCATTTTCTTAAACTGACCCAGCTGTTTTAGTAAAATCACCAGAGCATGACAAAATGCAGATATTCATGTTGAACAGCACCAGAGCACGACAAAATGCAAATATTCATGAGCTCCTGAATCTCCCCACCCTCTGGCCAAGAGGTTATAAATATGAGGGCTCTGTTTCAGCAGTGGCTGCAAGCTGCCGCTGTCCTGCTTCACTTACCCAGCATTCTGGACCTGCATTCTGTTGTCATCTGCCACTGGGCATGCTCTGTTCCTCCATGGAGGCTGCAGCCTGTTTGTCAGAAAGGCTTCTCCTCCTCTGTCCACAGGGCTTGTATGTGCTCCATCTGGCTCTTAAAGGTCCAGGTCGGGCACACCTTGATCTTCATCAGCCAATGACTTACAACATTGGTGTACTTCAGGCACCTTCCCAAGTGAGAGGGTGCCCGAAAAGTAGGTTAACTAGTTTACTAAGCTACTTGTCACGGATGGTGTACAGGAAACAAGACAATACCATATAAACAATGTCTCTCTGGATCCACAACTAAGGAACAAAGGGAGACCCCTGCAATAGAGCTGCCGCTCTCCCTCACTGCTCAGCCTATGCGAACACCCCAAAGGTGGATGGCCGCATATCCACGTTCCTCGGCTATCTATTACCTGAAGACCCTACAATAGTGAAGGGACACGACCACCGGCTCCCTACACTGACACGGAGGGAGTCAGGGTCACCTGGATCCAGAAAAGACAAAAACATAAATACATAAACAGCACTTATCTGCAGACGACTGAGGACTGGGAACTGGGAACTGGGAACTGGGAACTGCATGCACACACACTCCAGGAAGTTGTATCAGCCGCACACTACTGCATTATGGGGAGGAACTTAAAGGGTAGCGATCAGTCTGACTGCATGACAGCTGAGATAGACTAACGAGGTGAGAAACTAAACCAAAACAAAGAAATTCAAGGAGGAGGATCTGAGAAGCTCCTGTGAGCGCTTCTCAGCTGTCTGGCTGTGACAGTACCCCTCCCTCTAGGAGTGGACTCCGGACACTCAGGGCCCACCTTCTCAGGATGGGACCTATGGAAAGCCCTGATGAGACGAGAGGCCTTAATGTCCGTCACTGGGACCCACATCCTCTCCTCAGGACCATAACCCTCCCAATGAACGAGGTACTGGAGGGAACCGCGGACAAGACGAGAATCCACAATCCTAGAGACCTGAAATTCAAGATATCCATCAACCATAATCGGAGGAGGAGGCAAAGGCGAGGGTACAATAGGTTGAACATAAGGTTTCAATAAGGACTTATGAAAAACATTACGGATCTTCCAAGTCTGAGGAAGATCAAGACGGTAGGCAACAGGATTGATGACAGACAGGATCTTGTAAGGCCCAATAAACCTAGGACCCAACTTCCAGGAGGGAACCTTCAATTTGATATTCTTGGTAGACAACCACACCAGATCACCAACATTCAGGTCCGGACCAGGCACACGTCTCTTATCCGCCACACGCTTATATCTCTCACTCATGCTCTTTAGATTATCCTGAATCTTTTGCCAAATAGATGACAAAGACGAGGAGAATCTGTCCTCATCAGGCAAACCAGAAGAGCCCTCTCCCGAGAAAGTCCCAAACTGCGGATGGAACCCATATGCACCAAAAAATGGTGACTTATCAGAGGACTCCTGGCGACGGTTATTTAAAGCAAACTCAGCAAGGGACAAAGGGAGACCCCTGCAATAGAGCTGCCGCTCTCCCTCACTGCTCAGCCTATGCAAACACCCCAAAGGTGGATGGCCGCATATCCACGTTCCTCGGCTATCTATTACCTGAAGACCCTACAATAGTGAAGGGACACGACCACCGGCTCCCTACACTGACACGGAGGGAGTCAGGGTCACCTGGATCCAGAAAAGACAAAAACATAAATACATAAACAGCACTTATCTGCAGACGACTGAGGACTGGGAACTGGGAACTGCATGCACACACACTCCAGGAAGTGGTATCAGCCGCACACTACTGCATTATGGGGAGGAACTTAAAGGGTAGCGATCAGTCTGACTGCATGACAGCTGAGATAGACTAACGAGATGAGAAACTAAACCAAAACAAAGAAATTCAAGGAGGAGGATCTGAGAAGCTCCTGTGAGCGCTTCTCAGCTGTCTGGCTGTGACACTACTGCAAAGGTGTGTTGTATCCTGTTTTCTGCCCAAAAACGGACCATTGCCTGTTTACCTGTATTGACCCTTTGCTGTCTGACCTGGCCTGTGCCTGCTATGGTATTGCCCTTTCATTTCTTGACCAGAAATGTGTCTGTTAACCATATTTATACTATGCTACCCGTCCTAAGCTTGAACTCTATCCTGCATTGCACATTCTCTGCCAGCCCTGACCTTGGCCTGTCTCTGACTTTGATTCTGTCTGACCCCTTCGGATTCTGCACTGGTGTTTCTGACTACCATGGGGTCAGCTTTTAACCATGCAAAAAATACTCTAAGAGGTAGCAGTCTGGTTATTCCACGGCAGCAAAGTCCAGATCCCTGTATAGGGGGTTAAAGGGTGAATACCAGGACAACATCCTTAGGATTAGCCCCAAGTCAAATCTGTTTATTGACACAATGATTCCACACCCACTGTCTTAACAGACTCATCTGCATGCACTAGAGCTAGAGTAACATAAAAATAGTGACAGATTCCCTTTAAATGCTTCAGAGTACTGGCAACCACAGAACACAATTGTCCCTCATTCACTCGAATATGGATAAGCTGCAATGCAAAGTCTGTAGCATGTAGCTTGTAAGCCATTATCATCTGCTGGTATAGATTCAGTTTTTTTATTGACATATATTCAAGATTTTTTGTTTAGGATGCTGTGACTGAAAGATTTAAGAAAATAAGCATCATAAACTCCATAATGTATTTGTTACAATAAACATTGATGGCACTGAGAGAGAGCAGGTGCAAAGAGACATGGCTATTACTGTGTTAGACCTTCTCTACAGAATAAGTATTTGACACTTTTGTTCTTTTAACAATGATTAAAAAAAAAACACATTTGCAGACCATCCAAGAAAGGAATCATAAAAGTTGTCTTTAAAACTGGATGTAGGTTGTCATGGGAACTGCAGTTCTGTTATCTATTTTTCTTCAAAAACTTTTCCTTTTATATATGAAATATACCTTTTACTGCAGTGCAAGCCATACAATCTAAAATAGTATAAAATGAGAAGTAAAAACATAGAACAGACACACATGAAATGAACTATAAGAGCACTGTGCAAACACCCCTCTATTGTCATATTCACATTTTTTAGGTTGTATTGTAGGTTGAGATTCCAGTGTCACACTGTCCTTAATAGCCCTATAGGTGTAATTTCATGTATGATTTAGATAATATGTTAATGATGTGAGGGAGTGGATTGGCCATAGACCATACAGGGAAATTCCCTAGTGGGACGATGCCTAGGGGGCCGCCTGTGCCCTCCTCACGGCCGGTCAGTGAAAGTTTTTAGGGATGTATTTTGTGCTGCTGGCAGTATTTTGTGGTGGACTGTGGTATTTGGCTCTATTGAGGTGGTATAATGTGCTACAATATAGTATCGCTGGCCCTGCCTTCCATCAATTTGGACCCAACTAAAAAATGGGGCAACTTTTGGTGTTTTTTCCAGGGCCACTTTAAGTTCCCAGTCCGCCCCTGATGATGTGTTAATGAGCTCCACAATGACCAAGTCACAATTCTAAAACCAATGGACAGAAAAGAGTGTTCCATTAACTGGATGGTCTTGTCAAGCAAACATTGCTACCAGGAGGTGCACCCTTAATCCTTTATGCTTCTTTGGAGCTACTTGATGATTAACATATAAAAGGTTTGTGGAACAGAACCCAATGTTTCAATAATGACCCACACTGGCCAATGTGAGCCACATAGATTTTGGCACAAACTGAGCCTAAAAGTAGCATTATTTTGGGCAATTTGGCTTAGATAGATTTAGAGAGAGTTTCTGTACCTAATTAAAAAAGTAAATGGCTTATCAGAAAAGGGGTATGAATTACTTCAAAGGGGAGTTGGCTAAGATGTGACATTTGTCCCAAAATTGCACCACAATTCTTTGGTACAATTGTCTCAAAGCTAGCCAACCAATAGTTGGTACAGAGTTAGACAAAAGTGTCTACCACATTTAATAAATCTTGTGAAGGTCTAGACAGCCTAAGTTATGCCATCTATAACATAAGTAAATCTGTCCCAATAAGTTCCGAAATGGCATTATGATGACTTACTGTATTTGAAAATTTTTCCATACTTGTATCCCAAGTGATCACTTTTTTACTGATGGAAAATGAAGATGGTTCAACTAGAGGAAAATGAAAATATGTGTAGCTCAATGATAGAAAACAGAGGATGGTCATTAATGGGACATTCTCAGATTCGGTCAAGATTATTTTTTTTTTTTGGGGGGGTGTATTGGGCCCTATTCTCTTTAATATATTTATTAAGGATCTTGTATAGGGGTTGCACAAGAAATGGATGGTCTTTTTCAGTCTTACATACTATATTACTGTGAAGTTACAGTGTCCATTGTGTCTATGGCCCATGGTGCTGCCTTAACCGCCTCCGGACCGCCTAAAGCAGGATCGCGTTCCGGAGGCGGCAGCCCTGCGCAGAGTCACGCATATATGCGTCATCTCGCGAGACGCGAGATTTCCTGTGAAGGCGCGCACACAGGCGCGCGCGTTCACAGGATCGGAAGGTAAGCGAGTGGATCTCCAGCCTGCCAGCGGCGATCGTTCGCTGGCAGGCTGGAGATGTGATTTTTTTAACCCCTAACAGGTATATTAGACGCTGTTTTGATAACAGCGTCTAATATACCTGCTACCTGGTCCTCTGGTGGTCCCTTTTGTTTGGATCGACCACCAGATGACACAGGTAGCTCAGTAATAAGTAGCACCAAGCACCACACTACACTACACCCCCCCGTCACTTATTAACCCCTTATTCACCCCTGATCACCCCATATAGACTCCCTGATCACCCCCCTGTCATTGATCACCCCCCTGTAAGGCTCCATTCAGACGTCCGTATGATTTTTACAGATCCACTGATACATGGATCGGATCCGCAAAACACATACGGACGTCTGAATGGAGCCTTACAGGAGGGGTGATCAATGACGGGGGTGATCACCCCATATAGACTCCCTGAGTCATTGATCA
This sequence comes from Bufo bufo, assembly GCF_905171765.1. Classification (NCBI taxonomy): domain Eukaryota; kingdom Metazoa; phylum Chordata; class Amphibia; order Anura; family Bufonidae; genus Bufo; species Bufo bufo. Next base: position 488,279,692 of record NC_053389.1, read on the forward strand.
TCCCCCTGTAAGGCTGAATTCAGATGTCCGTATGTTTTTTACGGATCCACGGATACATGGATCGGATCCGCAAAACACATACGGACATCTGAATGGAGCCTTATAGGGGGGTGATCACCCCATATAGACTCCCTGATCACCCCCCTGTCATTGATCACCCCCCTGTCATTGATCACCCCCCTGTAAGGCTGCATTCAGATGTCTGTATGTTTTTTACGGATCCACGGATACATGGATCGGATCCGCAAAACACATACAGACGTCTGAATGGAGCCTTACAGGGGGGTGATCACCCCATATAGACTCCCTGATCACCCCCCTGTCATTGATCACCCCCCTCTCATTGATCACCCCCCTGTAAGGCTGCATTCAGATGTCCGTATGTTTTTTTACGGCTCCACGGATACATGGATCGGATCCGCAAAACACATACGGACATCTGAATGGAGCCTTATAGGGGGGTGATCAATGACAGGGGGTGATCACCCCATATAGACTCCCTGATCACCCCCCTGTCATTGATCACCCCCCTGTCATTGATCACCCCCTTGTAAGGCTCCATTCAGACGTCCGTATGATTTTTACGGATCCACTGATACATGGATCGGATCCGCAAAACACATACGGACGTCTGAATGGAGCCTTACAGGGGGGTGATCAATGACAGGGGGTGATCACCCCATATAGACTCCCTGATCACCCCCCTGTCATTGATCACCCCCCTGTAAGGCTGCATTCAGATGTCCGTATGTTTTTTTACGGATCCACGGATACATGGATCGGATCCGCAAAACACATACGGACATCTGAATGGAGCCTGACAGGGGGGTGATCAATGACAGGGGGGTGATCACCCCATATGGACTCCCTGATCACCCCCCTGCCATTGATCACCCCCCTGTCATTGATCACCCCCCTGTAAGGCTGCATTCAGATGTCCGTATGTTTTTACGGATCCACGGATACATGGATCGGATCCGCAAAACACATACGGACATCTGAATGGAGCCTTATAGGGGGGTGATCAATGACAGGGGGGTGATCACCCCATATAGACTCCCTGATCACCCCCCTGTCATTGATCACCCCCCTGTCATTGATCACCCCCCTGTAAGGCTCCATTCAGACATATTTTTGGCCCAAGTTAGCGGAAATTTTTTTTTTTTCTTACAAAGTCTTATATTCCACTAACTTGTGTCAAAAAATAAAATCTCACATGAACTCACCATACCCCTCACGGAATCCAAATGTGTAACATTTTTTAGACATTTATATTCCAGACTTCTTCTCACGCTTTAGGGCCCCTAGAATGCCAGGGCAGTATAAATACCCCACATGTGACCCCATTTCGGAAAGAAGACACCCCAAGGTATTCGCTGAGGGGCATATTGAGTCCATGAAAGATTGAAATTTTTGTCCCAAGTTAGCGGAAAGGGAGACTTTGTGAGAAAAAAAAATAAAAATCAATTTCCGCTAACTTGTGACAAAAAATAATAATTTCGATGAACTCGCCATGCCCCTCATTGAATACCTTGGGGTGTCTTCTTTCCAAAATGGGGTCACATGTGGGGTATTTATACTGCCCTGGCATTTTAGGGGCCCTAAAGCGTGAGAAGAAGTCTGGGATCCAAATGTCTAAAAATGCCCTCATAAAAGGAATGTGGGCCCCTTTGCGCATCTAGGCTACAAAAAAGTGTCACACATCTGGTATTGCCGTACTCAGGAGAAGTTGGTCAATGTGTTTTGGGGTGTCATTTTACATATACCCATGCTGGGTGAGATAAATATCTTGGTCAAATGCCAACTTTGTATAAAAAATGGGAAAAGTTGTCTTTTGCCGAGATATTTATCTCACCCAGCATGGGTATATGTAAAAAGACACCCCAAAACACATTGCCCAACTTCTCCTGAATACGGCGATACCACATGTGTGACACTTTTTTGCAGCCTAGGTGGGCAAAGGGGCCCACATTCCAAAGAGCACCTTTCGGATTTCACAGGTCATTTACCTACTTACCACACATTAGGGCCCCTAGAATGCCAGGGCAGTATAACTACCCCACAAGTGACCCCATTTTGAAAAAAAGACACCCCAAGGTATTCCGTGAGGGGCATGGCGAGTTCCTAGAATTTTTTATTTTTTGTCACAAGTTAGCGGAAAATGATGATTATTTTTATTTTATTTTTTCTTACAAAGTCTCATATTCCACTAACTTGTGACAAAAAATAAAAACTTCCATGAACTCACTATGCCCATCACGAAATACCTGGGGGTGTCTTCTTTCCAAAATGGGGTCACTTGTGGGGTAGTTATACTGCCCTGGCATTTTAGGGGCCGAATGCGTGAGAAGTGGTTTGAAATCAAAATCTGTAAAAAATGGCCGGTGAAATCTGAAAGGTGCTCTTTGGAATGTGGGCCCCTTTGCCCACCTAGGCTGCAAAAAAGTGTCACACATCTGGTATCCCCGTACTCAGGAGAAGTTGGACAATGTGTTTTAAGGGGTCATTTTACATATACCCATGCTGGGTGAGAGAAATATCTTGGCAAAAGACAACTTTTACCATTGTTTTATACAAAGTTGGCATTTGACCAAGAAATTTAGCTCATCCAGCATGGGTATATGTAAAATGACACCCCAAAACACATTGCCCAACTTCTCCTGAGTACGGAGATACCACATGTGTGACACTTTTTTGCAGCCTAGGTGGGCAAAGGGGCCCACATTCCAAAGAGCACCTTTCGGATTTCACAGGTCATTTACCTACTTACCACACATTAGGGTCCCTAGAATGCCAGGGCAGTATAACTACCCCACAAGTGACCCCATTTTGGAAAGAAGACACCCCAAGGTATTCCGTGAGGGGCATGGCGAGTTCCTAGAATTTTTTATTTTTTGTCACAAGTTAGCGGAAAATGTTGATTTTTTTTTTTTTTTTTTCTTACAAAGTCTCATATTCCACTAACTTGTGACAAAAAATAAAAACTTCCATGAACTCACTATGCCCATCACGAAATACCTGGGGGTGTCTTCTTTCCAAAATGGGGTCACTTGTGGGGTAGTTATACTGCCCTGGCATTTTAGGGGCCGAATGCGTGAGAAGTGGTTTGAAATCAAAATCTGTAAAAAATGGCTGGTGAAATCTGAAAGATGCTCTTTGGAATGTGGGCCCCTTTGCCCACCTATGCTGCAAAAAAGTGTCACACATCTGGTATCCCCGTACTCAGGAGAAGTTGGGCAATGTGTTTTGGGGTGTCATTTTACATATACCCATGCTGGGTGAGAGAAATATCTTGGCAAAAGACAACTTTTCCCATTTTTTTATACAAAGTTGGCATTTGACCAAGAAATTTAGCTCATCCAGCATGGGTATATGTAAAATGACACCCCAAAACACATTGCCCAACTTCTCCTGAGTACGGAGATACCACATGTGTGACACTTTTTTGCAGCCTAGGTGGGCAAAGGGGCCCACATTCCAAAGAGCACCTTTCGGATTTCACCGGCCATTTTTTTTACAGATTTTGATTTCAAACTACTTACCACACATTAGGGCCCCTAGAATGCCAGGGCAGTATAACTACCCGACAAGTGACCCCATTTTGGAAAGAAGACACTCCAAGGTATTCTCTGATGTTCATAGTGAGTTCATAGAAGTTTTTATTTTTTGTCACAAGTTAGTGGAATATGAGACTTTGTAAGAAAAAAAAAAAAAAACATTTTCCGCTAACTTGTGACAAAAAATAAAAAGTTCTATGAACTCACTATGCCCATCAGCGAATACCTTAGGGTGTCTTCTTTCCGAAATGGGGTCATTTGTGGGGTGTTTGTACTGTCTGGCCATTGCAGAACCTCAGGAAACATGACAGGTGCTCAGAAAGTCAGAGCTGCTTCAAAAAGCGGAAATTCACATTTTTGTACCATAGTTTGTAAACGCTATAACTTTTACCCAAACCATTTTTTTTTTACCCAAACATTTTTTTTTTATCAAAGACATGTAGAACAATAAATTTAGAGAAAAATTTATATATGGATGTCGGTTTTTTTTGCAAAATTTTACAACTGAAAGTGAAAAATTTCATTTTTTTGCAAAAAAATCTTTAAATTTCGATTAATAACAAAAAAAGTTAAAATGTCAGCAGCAATGAAATACCACCAAATGAAAGCTCTATTAGTGAGAAGAAAAGGAGGTAAAATTAATTTGGGTCGTAAGTTGCATGACCGAGCAATAAACGGTGAAAGTAGGGTAGGTCAGAAGTGTAAAAAGTGGCCTGGTCATTAAGGGTGTTTAAGCTAGGGGAGCTGAGGTGGTTAAAGCAATTTTTTTAATCCTTCTAAATGCTGTTAAGAACAGCTCAGGCAAGATGGCAGCTGCCATAATCATATTTAGAAAACAAAATAAAAAAATCTGTAATCAGAAAATGTAGTGTTGAGTTAGCATGCTCAGCCGAATAACAGTTCGACTCGAGCATCGCTATGCTCGGCACATGGCGGTACTTGGCCGAGTACTGCATGTGCTCGAGCGCAATGCTCGAGTCTCCTCTCCGCATTTTTCGTGGCTACTAAGCAGCCAATAAACGTGCAGGTAAGTACTGTCCTCATGTTAGCTATTGGCATTACAGTGATTGGCTGGCAGGAACGTGTCATCGGGTGCTGTATAGAAATGCAATAGGAAGATTTTTAAACAAAAAACTTTTTTGTCAAGGATTATTGTGTGTGACAGCAGCAATATATTTTTAGCGCATCCTGCGCAAAATACCGTGTAATAGGCTGCTGCAGACAGTTAAAGTATTTGAGCCACAGCTCCTGTGTAAATTGTGCGCATCCCTAAAATATCAGTGACATCCAGTGCACTTTTTCCGTATACGGTGTCCGCTGCAGACAGTTATTATCCGCGCCACATCTCCTGTTTAAAGTGTATGCATCCCTAAAATATCAGTGACATCCAGTACACTTTTTCCGTAGACACTGCGAACTGTGACATTACCTGTGATGCCTGTCCTGTATAACATTTCCTCATCACAAATACCTTTGTAAATTTAATTGCACATACACTTCCAAATCCTACGCTACTGTACGTGTGACATACTTTCAAGCATATAAGTAGTAAGGGACGGGGAAGTGGACATAATGCTGATGGTGCACGTAGAGGCCGTGGCCCTGGGCGCTGAGAAACAGTGCCTGCTGCCAGAGCACCAGAAAAATCATCATCCAAGATACCTAGCTTCATGTCCCAGTTTGCAGGGCGGCGCAGGACAATACTCTTGAAGTCAGACCAGTGCAACCAGGAGGTCAGTTAGATTGCAGCAGATAATGCTTCTAGTCGGTTAAGTACCATCCTGTCTTCCACCAAGTCCAGTCTCAGTAGCCAGGAGTCTGGTCAATAAAATCTTCACCCTGATCCTCCTTCCTCCCACCATTTACAGTCTGGCCAAACAAGTGATCCCACACTTGGAGATTCCGAGGACCTCTTTTCATCGCCATTACTTGATTTGGCCCTCTCGCCAATCACGCTTGAAGAGGGACATGAGATCTTGTGCCCTGAGTCATAAGAACATAACAGTGGGGAACGGCAATTAGCGTTTAATGAGGTGGATGATGATGAGACAGAGTCGCCAATGAGTCAACCGCAATTTCTGTCTCAAGAGGTTGATGAAGAAGATGAGACACCATTGTCAATCACTGAGGTTGTGGTTAGGTCAACAAATCAGGAGGATGATCAGAGTGAGGAAGTGGAAGAGGAGGTGGTGGACGATGAGGTCACTGACCCAACCTGGGAAGGTGGAAAGCCGAGCGAGGACAGCAGCACAGAGGGGGAGGGATCTGCAGCACCGCAACAGGCTGGAAAAGGCAATGGGGTGGCAAAAGGGAGAAGGCGGGCCACACCTGTGCCATAGGAAAATGAGCCCGGGCTTGAACACAAGGAACCTAACTACCACCAGCATGATCCGTCACATGGCATCCAAGCACCGTAATAAGTGGGACGAACGTCTTGATCCACAATCTGTGTCTGCAGGTCAAACAACTGCATCCTCTTCCCCTGTGTTATGTACTGGCCAATCCCCTGTTGAAGGCGCAGGCCCGGATGGATCCCGGCCTGCACCTGGACCTTTGCAAGCACCATCAGCGACCACATCCACTTCCTTGTCCCAGCGCAGCGTACAAATGTCCTTACCCTAGGCATTTGAACGCAAGCGCAAATACCCAGCCACCCACCCACAGGCCATAGCACTAAATGCGCAACTTTCCAAATTACTGGCCCTGGAAATGTTGCCGTTTAGGCTTGTGGACACTGAGGCCTTCCACAGCCTGATGTCGGCTGCCGTCCCTCGTTACACAGTCCCCAGCAACCACTAATTTTCACGGTGTGCGATGCCCGTCTTACACCAACATTTGTCCCGTAACTTCACAGGTGCCCTGATCAACGCAGTTACTGGGAATGTCCACTTAACCACGGACACATGGACAAGTGCATTCGGCCAGGGACGCTCCATGGGTGAACGTTGTGGAGGTCTTGAGAGAGTCGTAGCCTGGGATGGCACAGGTGCTACCGATGCCAAGGATTGAGGGCCATACGTCGATCAGGATTTTTGCCAACACCTACGTTAGTGGCTCCAACCCCCACTTCTCCTCCGCCTCCTCCTCCACTTCCACCTCCGAATTATCCGCGTCCAGCACTAGTTAGTCATTAGTTGGTAGCTGGAAGCAGTGTAGCACTGCAGTGGGGAAGCGGCAATAGGCCGTGCTGAAGCTGATATGCTTAGGGGACAAACCGCCGCAGAGCTGTGGCAGGAAATAAGAGACCAGACTGAGTTGTGGCTCTCGCCACTCAACCTAGAACCAGGCATGGTGGTGTCTGATAATGGCCATAACTTGGTTGCGGCTTTGGAGCTCGGCAAGCTCAGACACATCCCATGCCTAGCCCACGTGTTCAACCTTGTGGTTCAGCGGTTTCTCAAAACCTACCCCAATTTGCCTGAGCTACTGGTGAAGGTGCGCCGTGTGTGTGCACATTTCCGCAAGTCACCACCAGTTTCATCCGGGCTGTCAACGCTGCAGCAGCACTTGAAATTGCCAGCTCACTGGTTGTTGTGTGACGTGAACACGCGCTGGAACTCGACGTTCCACATGTTGGCCAGGCTTTGTGAGCAGCTGTCACGGTCATATTGTTGTTTGACCGTGACGCGGTTGCTGTGCAGACTCGTTGCTGGTGGCAATGTGACATTTTTGGTTTGCACGTGCAATTTCCCTTTAAGGTGTGCCTCCCTGCTGTTTGGTGAGCTAAGGGTTAATCTTCTAGCTAGTGGGGATTTTGGTGTGTCCTGGGTGTGGACGCAAGCTTGATATATACCTGTGGCTTGCATTCGGGGGGCAGTTGTACTACAGCCTTGTCTGGTTATGGAGCTCTGCTCCTTGCCTGGGTGATTCTGCCCAGTCCTTGAGGGCCACCTTATTGGACATAAATTGTCTTTCCTTATGTATGCTCCTGGTTCCTTACCTCACTTGTTATTTGTTAGATGTGGGTTTATGTTCAGGGTGTGTTGTACATCTTCATGGTTGTTACATGTCTGGGCTGTTGTTGGTGTTTGTCCCTACATGTTGTCACCACCAGTTCTGTGAGAAGGTCTGGCAGACGTTCTTCTCTACCTCTTACATCACATTCTTTGTTTTGGTTTCACTTTGTCATCTCCTTTCCTTCTCCCAGGTGTCACCAATTTAGACTAATTGTCTCCCTTTATATTCCCTCCCATACTGCCTCACTTTGCGGTTTATACTACTTCCTGGATGAGGTGTTCACTGCTGGAGGCTGCTGCTGCTGTTTCCTCAGATAAGACTTTTTCCTTTATTTGTGTTTCCTTGCTAGCTTGATTCTAGGTGACCCTGACTCCGTCTGTATTAAGTGCAGGGAGCCGGTGGTCTTGTCCCCTCACTATTATAGGGTTTTCAGGTGTCACACAGTATTAGGTATGTGGGCATGCAATTGTCTACTATAGAGACCCTTGCATGGGCATAGGGAGAGCTCTAGGGGTTTTATAGGGCTTACCCATATGCTCCTTAGTTTGGGATCAAGCCAGTCGGATGTTTATTTATAAATTCCAGCTTTCTGCAACATCATCCGTGACAAATGTATGTTTGATGTTTGCCCTGTGTGTTGTAGTCTGTATGCAGCGCTGCTTGGGGCTGCCATGCACTGTGTGAGCATGGGTGGCTCTGGCAGAGTTGATATGCTTCATTCCTCTGTGGGTTGTTTGTACTGTGACCTGCTTTGTGTTCGGGCTCCTATACTAATGCACGGGTTCCAGTTGTGGAGGCTTCGGCAGGTAAGTGAGTTGTCTTGTTGTTCTTACCTGCCAATCCTCTAGCTGTGTATGGTCTCTCCTTTTCCCCTTTGTTGCTAGGCCTGTGGAGACTCTGGTTCATCTGTGTCTTGGATGAACCTGGTTGTCTCAGGTCCTTGTCTCCTACCTCAGGAATTTCAGGGTTCTGAGGTCCCCCCCTTTATCTCTTTACATTGTGCGGTGGGTGGTTTCCCCCACTCCCCGCCGTGACAGCAGCAGAGTGCAGTAGTGGAATACCAGCTGCAACATGGTGGTCACCTTTCCAGTCAGCTTCCGCTATTCACCAGCGAGGAGTGGGCATGGATGTCTGACCTCTGAGAGGTTTTAAGAAACTTTGAGGAATCGACACAGATGGTGAGCGGCGCACAGACGTGCGAAATGGCCGTCACTAGCTAGCGTGGTGTCAGTGGAAGGTCGTCCGCCCCAGCCCTATTTAACCTGTATTGTATTCAGAATAAAGAAGATTCTTCTCCAGTGCTGAGTGCCGCCTGTATTTCTGAAATTTGTTCATCGAACAGTACACAGGGTGATAGCCAGACCACCCTCAGTTCGTCTTCTCAGCGCCATTTGGACGATGAAGAGGAGAAGAAGGAGGAGGAGACGGTTGCCTCCGCTACAGGGGGTAGTACCCATGGAAGTTTAATTCAATCTGTTCAGCGTGGGTGGGCATTAGAGGAGAAAGAGGATGAGAAGATTGAGAGTGATCCTCCTGATGACGACAGCGAAGTCTTGCCTGTTTGTAATCTGGCACAAATGGCTGATCTCATGTTAGGCTGCCTTTCCCGCGACCCGCGCATTATGCGCATTTTAGACAACACGGATTACTGGTTATTCACCATTCTTGACCCCCGCTACAAAGAGAACTTCTCATCTCTCATTCCTCTGGTGGAGAGAATGAGCAAAATGGTGCAATACCAAAAGATCCTTGTTGAGTCCGTACTTCCTTGGCCAACCGAGGAGGGGAGACAATGGGAACACACAGCAGTTTCAACAGAGGTAGGGCAACACTCTCCAAAGCCTGGGACAGTTTCATGACACCCCGCCAGCACCCTCACCCTGATATGCGGCCTAGTGTCACAAGGAGGAAAAAATATTGGAAGATGGTGAAGGAGTACATAGCAGACCATGTCTGCATCCTCAATGATCCCTCAGTGCCTTACAACTACAGGGTGTCCAAGCTGGACACGTGGCACGAACTGGCGCACTACGCCTTCGAGGTGCTGGCCTGCCACCAGTGTTTTGTCTGAGCGGGTATTTATTGCTGCTGGTGGCATTATAACAGATAAGCGTATCTGCCTGTCAACTGAAAATGCTGACAGGCTGACTCTTATAAAAATGAACAAGGCCTGGATTGGTCATGACTTCTCGACTCCACCAAAGGAAAGCGGCTGAAGATAAAGGCACTTTAAATGTGTAGTTTATAATTTACTGAATACACTCTATTCCCATGCACCCCTTCCACCACACAAAAGGGTTTATGGTTGAATCTTCCTTTTCTCATCCTCCTCCTCCTCTTCCATCATATCAACATGCTTATTCATCACATATAATGCCCTCGCATATATGCCCTTCGCATATAATGTGTTACAGGGTCAGCTCACATGCAGGCCCTCGCATATCATTTTTTAGAGGGTCAGTTCAGCTGCAGGCCCTCGCATATAATTTTTTAGAGGGTCAGCTCACCAGCAGGTCCTCACCTACAATCTTTTACAGGGTTAGCTCAACGTCAGGCCCTCGCATATATTTTTTTAGAGGGTCAGCTCACCAGCAGGCCTTCACCTACAATCTTTTACTGGGTCAGCTCACCAGCAGGCCCGCACCTCAAATCTTTTACAGGGTCAGCTCACCTGAAGCCCCTCGCATTTAATATATTAGAGGGTCAGATCACCTGCAGGCCCGCACGTAAAATCTTTTATAGGGTCAGCTCACCAGCAGGCCCGCACCTCAAATCTTTTACAGGGTCAGCTCACCAGCAGACCCGCACCTCAAATCTTTTACAGGGTCAGCTCACCTGAAGGACCTCGCATTTAATTTTTTTAGAGGGTCAGCTCACCTGCATGCCCTCGCATATAATGTTTTACAGGGTCAGCTCACATGCAGGCCCTCGCATATAGTTTTTAGAAGATCAGCTGAGCTGCAGGCCCTTGCATATTATTTTTTAGAGGGTCATCTCAGCTGCAGGCCCTCGCATATAATTTTTTAGATGGTCAGCTCACCAGCAGGCCTTCACCTACAATCTTTTACTGGGTCAGCACACCAGCAGGCCCACATATAAAATCTTTTGCAGGGTCAGCTCATCAGCAGACCCGCACCTCAAATCTTTTACAGGGTCAGCTCAACTTCAGGCCCGCAACTCAAAACTTTTACAGGGTCAGCTCACCTGAAGGCCCTCGTATTTAATATTTTAGAGTGTCAGCTCACCTGCAGGCCCGTACATATAATTTTTTACAGGGTCAGCTCACCAGCAGGCCCACACCTCAAATCTTTAACAGGGTCAGCTCACCAACAGACCTGCATCTCAAATCTTTTACAGGGTCAGCTCACCTGAAGGCCCTTGCATTTAATATTTTAGAAGGTCAGCTCACCTGCAGGCGCGCACATAAAATCTTTTACAGGGTCAGCTCACCAGCAGACGCACACCTCAAATCTTTTACAGGGTTAGATCACCTGAAGGCCCTCGCATTTAATTTTTTAGAGGGTCAGCTCACCTGCATGCCCTTGCATATAATGTTTTACAGGGTCAGCTCACATCCAGGCCCTCGCATATAATTTTTTAGAGGGTCAGCTCAGCTGCAGGCCCTCGCATATAATTTTTTAGAGGGTCAGCTCACCAGCAGGCCCTCACCTACAATCTTTTACCGGGTCAGCTCATCATCAGGCCTGCACCTCAAATCTTTTACAGGGTCAGTTCACCTGAAGTCCCTCGCATTTAATATTTTAGAGGGTCAGCTCACCTGCAGGCCCACACATAAAATATTTTGCAGGATCAGCTCACTAGCAGGCCCACACCTCAAATCTTTTACAGGGTCAGCTCAACAGTAGACCCACACCTCAAATCTTTTACAGGGTCAGCTCACCTGAAGGCCCTCACATTTAATTTTTTAGAGAGTCAGCTCACCAGCAGGCCCGCAACTAAAATCTTTTACAGGGTCTGCTCACCAGCAGGCCCGTGCAGTAAGCCGGATTGGGACAGATGCACACTGGCGCAATATTAATAGTTTTTAGTTCGTGACGCCAATTGCAGCTTGCGCAGGTACTGTAGCAGGGCCCTTTGAGATGTTATAGCTCATGTACCAGGTGAGGAATGCCAGAGGGGGATAATATCTCTGTATAGTAGATATGGTAGTGTCAACGGTGTCTCCTACCTTGGTACGGCTGGACTCCTGTATCCTGGCTCACATGCAATAAATTGAGTGTGGTTAGCAGGAATAATTGAGGAATAATCGAAATCCACACAGAAAATAGGGTCCAACTTGTGTTTACTTGGTGGTTTGCAGCTTTGATCCATAGAGGTACAGCAATAGTCTAGGATTCCAGCAGGTATTGGCAATATGTGGCAGGAATTTATATCTATTCTGCTTCTTGTACATACGCCTAGTAGAATCTGGCAGGTATATATTTTCTGCTCTGTCTTTAGTCTGCTTGGTTTGGGCCTGACTAGCTGATGAGGTACTTAGCTTCTCTTTGTCTTTGGATCTGTACTTACAGGACTGCTCGCAGGGAATGGTGTCGTCTTCCTGGAGATCTATAGTGCTGTATATGGCTGCTTTCTGTGTCCACAGCTGAGGTAGAGGACTCAGGCTGGGAAGGTTGATCTTGGGCCTCAGCCTAGGCTTGGATCCTAAGTTGGGATCCCTGTTTCTGGGAGCTCCTACTAATGCAGCCTTCCCCTAGCTGGGGGGGCTGGTACACACTAACTAAAACTTTTCTTCCTCCCCCTGAAGTAGGATGTGGGAACAGTCCACTCCTCCTCAGAAAGGGGGGAGCTAGCCTGGAATGAACTATTCCAGTCTAGGTATACTAACTGGCTTGGTTCTGCTACATACTGCTGCCACCTGCTGGTGTACATTGACATTGCAGCAAATATATAAAACAGGCATAGAAATACATACATTGGCAATGCACGGTTAGATTACATAAGGTGGAAATACACATTTACACCTAACATTATGAAGCAGGGTGAAAGAAGTTTAGTGACATACTACAGGATGTTACACCCGCACCTAAAATATTTTACAGGGTCAGCTCACCAGCAGGCCCTCGCATATAATTTTTAACAGGGTCAGCTCACCAGCAGGCCATCACCTACAATCTTTTACAGGGTCAGTGCACCTACAGGCGCGCACCTAAAAGTTTTTACAGGGTCAGCTCACCAGCAGGCTTACACCTAAAATCTTTTACAGGGTCAGCTTACTTGCAGGCCCGCACCTAAATTTTTTTTACATGGTCAGCTCATCTGCAGGTCATTACCTAATTATACCTAATAGGTAATTTGCACGCATGCTGCCTTGCTTGGATGTGGTAGCCGTAGCTGTTTCTCGGGCTCCCTCTCCGGAATCGAACAAAGATTCCCACATTACCCATGGTCTACATGGTTTGGGCTGAAAATAACATCGAAAGTTGATAGGGCAGACATCCGAATGGATCGTCGCCGTCACGGGCCCGTGCGATAGTCCCCAGGTTATCTACAGTTACCAAAGTGGCAGCAGGCCCTCGCCAATAATGTTTTAGATGGTCAGATTTGCAGGCCCTTGCTCCAAATGTTTTTGAGGGTCATCAGCAGGCCATCAATCATAATTTTTCAAGGCTGTGTATGATGCCCTCCTTCATGTGTAACAAAGGGTGTATTGTAGTGCCGGTTCCTTGTAATTTTTGGAAGCCCTTTCACTTAGTGCATAGGCTTTATGAGTGTAGGGGTCCCACTACCTGAACAATTGTACCACAATGTAAATGAGGCCCTCCTTTATGTGATATACAGTTTTTTTCGGAGTGCCTCTTCCTTGTAATTTTTGGCGGCACTTGTACTTTATATACAAGTAAATATATAGAGCTCGCAGTACAGACTGTAACCCATCAGAGGGTAATATAGTTAGTGATGGTCTACAGAGGTTAAGTATAATCACAGATGACCATACTATAAAATTTTGCCTTTATTTATATAAAACTAAAAAAAACACATAGTGAAATCATGGGATGTGTGAGATACACACAGCCCTGTCCCATGTCTCACATATACCATGATTTCACTATGAAATAACGGTGGTACTTATCAAAGTGACTTAATGACTCATCGTTTGTTGATGGGAGTTGATATGCACATATCAGTGCCATTGTTTATTATTTTTGGTACCTTAATTTTTCATTTTGAATAAGATTAACTAATTGTAGTTTGCTCTATATTCCCGGATCAAGCCATTCTAGGGCATCCAGGAGGTTCCTGATACGGGATCGCCCCTATCGGGGCGGCCATTCTGTTCTAGGCAGAATCAGGGTAATAAAAATAGAGATTTATTTGCTGTTAACCCTTGATGTGTTACAGGAAAAAATGAATTAAAATGGAGAATCTGCTAAAAAAGTTAAATTTAAAAATGTCTATCTCCTTTACGTTTAATTCTTGTGGAATACCTAAAGGGTTAAAAAAGTTTGTAAAATCAGTTTTTGAATAACTTGAGGGGTGTAGTTTCTAGAATGGGGTAGTTTATGGGTGTTTTCCACTATGTAAGCCCCACAAAGTGACTTTAGAATTGAAGTGGTCCTTAAAAAAGTGGGTTTTGGAAATTTTCTTAAAAATGTAAAAATTTGCTTCTAATATTCTAAGCTAAGATTCTAAAAAATAAAATTACATTTACAAAATGATGCAAACATGAAAGTGGACATATGGGAATGTAAGGTAATAACTCTCTTATGATGTATCACTATCTGCCTTAAAAGCAGAGAAATTCAAATTCAGAAAATTACCAATTTTTCCAAATTTTCAGTAAATTTGGGATTTTCTTAATAAATAAAGGTGAATTATATTGACTAAAAGTTTTCACTATCATGAAGTACAATGTGTTGCGAGAAAACAATCTCAGAATGGCTTGGAGTTAGGCCTCATGCACACGACCGTTTTTGTGGTCCGCATCCGAGCCGCATATTTTGCGGCTCGGGTGCGGACTTATTCACTTCAATGGAGCTGCAAAAGATGCGGACAGCACTTCATGTGCTTTCCGCATTCGTTGCACCGTTCAGTGGCCCCGCCAAAAAAATATAGCATGTACTATTCTTGTCCATTTTGCAGACAAGAATAGGCATTTCTACCATGGAAAATTCCAGAAAGGATGATATTACTTGATAAATGAGGGTAAATAATTAATAAGGTAAATCCAGCAACAAAAATACCCCTATATAGTAGATAGTTAATGTTTATTAGAGGAATGACAAACTAAACTAAACTAAATAGTTAGCCAGGTAGGGCCACACTAGGCTAGGTGGATCTAGCTAATGGGTGGGGAAGGTGTCCCTATACTGCTACCCTAGTCTAAGACCTCAGCCCAGGGACGTCCCCTAGTGGTGGGGACTCCCTGTCCTCGAGCCTAGCCTCAACTCCTGTCTGGCCCTGACAGAAGGTGAAAAGCTGGTGTAGGAGTGGCCTACCGTGGGATGACTATCAATAACATACAAAATAGGAAAAGGTGCCCACTGTATGCGACCCTCGTGACGGTATGCCAGGAGGTACAGGGTGCACCGAGTCGGATAAAAGCACATACGAAACACAAAAAACGCACAACAAAAACACTCTATTAGTTCGATGTATATTATAGAGTGATAGGAGACAAAGAACCCCGACGCGTTTCACCCACAAAGTGGGATCATCAAGGGGTGGTAGGGGGTGAATATATGATAATATTCACAAATACCTGAAGGTAAAACAGGTATGAAAGTCAAACAGGCCCAGTTAGGCACAAATGCGTTATACAATTATTAGAGTCAGACCCAACCTTAAGATGAAGGTAACTAGATAAATAAATAGATAGACGCCGGATGGCAGAGTACATACGATCAGTTGAGCAGTATGTGATGGACACAGAAAGTGCACAGGCCCCTGTGTCATTTCTACGATGGGCCGCAAATTGCGGAAGGCACACGGGCGGCTTCCGTTTTTTGCGGCTCCGCGGTTTGCGGACCGCAAAAAATGGCACGGTCGTGTGCATGAGGCCTAAGTCAAAGCATTCTGAAGTTATTGCCACATAAAGTGACACATGTCAAGTTTCCAAAAAACTGACTGGTCCTTAAGGTGAAAAATGGAAAGGTTCTTAAGGTGTTAAGAACATTATTCATTGAACTACTACTACTACCATTTTTGCCACCACTGCTCCCCTCCTTTTCTTGCTGTGTGAAGTTGCAGGGCTGTTATTTTTCTTCTGCTATAAATGCTGCTCTGCACTCTCCTTCCTTTCTTGAGCTTAGGGTCGTAGTTTACTAGTTTAACCATTGAAAGTATGTTATTCTGTCTGTCCGTGTACCGAACTACTGCCTCTTAACCGACTCTATTACTCCTCTGCCTGTCCTGACCTTAGTAGTACGGCATACAGTAGTTCCACAGATTTGCACAAACTCTGCCTTCCTGTACTCTGCTTGTTTATTGACTATGAATATTGTCTGACCCCTTGGTGCTTCACATTGCTGCGAGGTAGTGGCCTGGTGGGTCCCCTGCAGTGAAGGTCAGATCCCGGGTTAAAGGGTGAAAACCAGGGGATTGCCAGGATAACCCCCTCAGGACTAGCCCAAAGTCACACCCACTGCCCGTTACACCAAGTACAGTCTAAAATGGTTTTTTGATTGCTATATTTGTCCTTCTTTATGCAAATCTCATAAGCTGGGACAGTTTATATTGACAACTCACTTAGTTCTAGACAATAAATGTTCTTTTTCTAGAGATTTCTATTTCTTATGAACAGTGAAGAATTTGCAGTATCTATGCAAATAAACTCTATAATTCTACTGATTTTCTCCACATCCTATTTAAATCGTTGTTTTATATTTGCATTCAGGGTCATGGTGAGCCTCTTCACAGCTGGTGAACATGATAAACAAGCAACATTTCAAACACACAAAGAACTTCTTGCAGCGAAGCCTATGATCATTCTACAGTATCTGAACAGAAGAAGATTCCCTACTGAGACAATGCGGGAAATAGGAGGAGCCTTCCTTTCAGGATCTGAACAATGCATGGTGCATCTGTCCTGCTGCTCAAAAGGTTAGTCTTAATGTTTAAAGGAATGTATTAAGCAACACAAAAAAGCATAAAAAGGAAACATAAAACCATTCTATCTACATGTTCCTATTTTTTTATGGTACAATAATCATATCAACACTTTCTGTGGAGCATCCTAGCAAGCCAAAAATGAATGGGAGGATAGCTGTTTTTTTATATTATTTATGCATTTATCAAATGTTTTTGTATGCCAATACCCACTGCTGCATTGAAGCTATCCTTTAGAATAGAGACTTATGCTGCTTACATATATACCTTTCACATCATTTTATAGACTGATATATTCAGGAATATCCTCAGTAGAGATAACCTTGCGGTTTGCCCGGCGGTCATTTCGCGGGGAAATTTGCTCGTTCGTGGTTTGCCGAACAGGCGAACATATGGCGATGTCCGCCGGTGCTAAATTCTATTGCATTGTGCAGAACTTTGACCCATGACACATCCATCAGGTAGGACAGGACACGACATTCTCCTTGGCGATGATCAGGAGCCAGGCCGCTCCACCGCTTCCAATTTAGTGCAAATGGGGGCCTTCATGTTCCAGTGTTTGAAGAGGGACCCTCGTATAAAATGCATAAATGGCAAGGACCAGTACTGGGTGGCAACCTACTTAGACCCCCGGTACAAACACAAAATGGTGGACATGTTACCAGCATCACAGAGGGCTGTCAGAATGTAGCATTTCCAGGCCTTGCTTCGGGAGATGCTTCATTCTGCTGTTGCGGGCGCCGGCAGAGGAATTTCCACCCACAGAGAAACAGTTGCAGGTACCAATCCTACCGCGCATGCAAGAAGAGGGCGGTTTGAAGATGTGCTGGTCACTTTGGATATGAGATCATTCTTTCAGCCAACCCATCGACAGCCGCCCTCCGGATTCAGCATCAGGGAACGCCTAGACCGACAGGTGTCCGACTACATCGGGTTAATGGCCGATGTGGACGCTCGGAGAAGCGAGGAACCCACTGGGTGTGCAAGTTTAAACTGTGGCCAGAGCTGGCAAAATTTGCCATGGAACTCTTGGCTTGCCCCTAGTCAAATGCCTGTCCGAAAGGACGTTCAGCGCAGCAGGGGGATTGTGACCGATACGCGCTAGCTCACGACAGTGGGGACTACTTGACATTTCTAAAAAATTATTATATTGATATTATATACAGTACAGACCAAAAGTTTGGACACACCTTCTCATTCAAAGAGTTTTCTTTATTTTCATGACTCTGAAAATTGTAAATTCACACTGAAGGCATCAAAACTATGAATTAACACATGTGGAATTATATACATAACAAACAAGTGTGAAACAACTGAAAATATGTCATATTCTAGGTTCTTCAAAGTAGCCACCTTTTGCTTTGATTACTGCTTTGCACACTCTTGGCATTCTCTTGATGAGCTTCAAGAGGTAGTCCCCTGAAATGATTTTCACTTCACAGGTGTGCCCTGTCAGGATTAATAAGTGGGATTTCTTGCCTTATAAATGGGGTTGGGACCATCAGTGGCGTTGAGGAGAAGTCAGGTGGATACACAGCTGATAGTCCTACTGAATAGACTGTTAGAATTTGTATTATGGAAAGAAAAAAGCAGCTAAGTAAAGAAAAACGAGTGGCCATCATTACTTTAAGAAATGAAGGTCAGTCAGTCAGCCGAAAAATTGGGAAAACTTTGAAGTAAGGGCTATTTGACCATGAAGGAGAGTGATGGGGTGCTGCGCCAGCTGACCAGGCCTCCACAGTCACCGGACCTGAACCTAATCGAGATGGTTTGGGGTGAGCTGGATCGCAGAGTGAAGGCAAAAGGGCCAACAAGTGCTAAGCATCTCTGGGAACTCCTTCAAGACTGTTGGAAGACCATTTCAGGGGACTACCTCTTGAATCTCATCAAGAGAATGCCAAGAGTGTGCAAAGCAGTAATCAAAGCAAAAGGTGGCTACTTTGAAGAACCTAGAATATTACATATTTTCAGTTGTTTCACACTTGTTTGTTATGTATATAATTCCACATGTGTTAATTCATAGTTTTGATGCCTTCATAGTCATGAAAATAAAGAAAACTCTTTGAATGAGAAGGTGTGTCCAAACTTTTTGTCTGTATTGTATATATATATATATATAGATATATAGATATATATATATAAATATATAATAATGAATATATTTTTTAGTTCTTTTAAACATATGTATTTGATTTGTATTTGTACTGGCCTGCAGTAAAATTGATATCTAATGACCATCTAATATATGTACCTCCAGCCATATAATCACTTGATGTTTTCTGTCTGGTAAATGCCTAATGTTTGGGGCCTGTACTCCACTGGCCTGCAGTAAAATTGATATACTATGACCGTCTAATATACCTTCAGCCACATAATGACTTGATCTTTTCTGTACAGTGAATGCATAATTTTTGGGGCCTGTAATCTAACTGGCCAACAGTAAAATTGTTATACGGTGACCGCCTAATGTACCTCCAGTCACATTATCAATTGTTCTTTTCTGTATGGTGAATGAATGATTTTTGGGGCCTGTAGTCAACTGGCCTGCAGTAAAATTCATATCCAACATACCAATATACCTCCAGCCACATAATCACTTGATGTTTTTTGTCCTGTGAATTAATTATTTTTGGGGCCTGTAGTCAACTGGTCACTATCACTGAAAGCAACCACCTAAAACTTAACTTTTATAATAGATTCTTTTAAATCAAAACAAATCCCAAAATGACTAATATATGAGAATGCAGCTAAAGAAGGAGCTATGATAACCTGGACAGACAGACAGTAAGTGGGGAATTAATCATGGGACAACACGTCTATATACCTAATGTCTGTCCCTGTTTCACCCTACAAAAATATCCTCAGCCCAGAGATACACCTGGATGGTGTCACTACCAGAGCTTTGAGACGTTCTCACAGCTCTGTTTCTCCACCCCTGTGATGATGTCACTACTAGAGCTTGGAGGAGTTCTCACTGCTCTGTTTCTCCGCCCCTGTGATGAGCTCTTTACTTTCTGTTTCCTTCCTCCCAGCTGTTCCTCCTGCGTTTGATTTCCCTGCCTTTAAATCACCCCTCCTCCTTTTGTAGTGTGTGGATTATATTTCTCATTTGAGTTGTAGCTCTTGCTTGAGTATCTTCCCTTGTATGCTATCCTTTCACTGGACCTGTGTTCTGCTGCAGCAAGTACTCCGGATATTGCCAGCCTGTCTTTGGATCCGTCTTCACTGCGGCTGCAGCTCCTTCAGCTAAGTGTGCAGACATTGTAGTGTATCTGTGTGTTTTCTGACTGGATCCGAGGCGACCACGGTTCCCTCCATATACTGAGCAGGGCACCGGTGGCCGTGCCCCTTCCACTATTGTAGGGGTTACAGTGGTCATCAGTCTTAGGTACGCGGGCATGCCTCGTTCCACCATTTGGATCCGGGCATGGGCTTAGCAGCATAGGGCGAGCTTTGAGGGTCTGACAGGGGTCACCCTTTATCCTCCCTAGTTTGGGTCCGGTCAGTAGCTCTATTTTCTGTGCTCTTGTTGCTCACATACAGCCGTGACATTATAATCCACCAAAACCGTCTTTTTTGACATGGATCCGCTTTCTGGCCTGGTTGACCGCATGCAGGGTCTTTCTTTGGAGGTAGTGGATCTCCGTCAATCTATGACTCAGCTTCAAGCATTGGGCTCTGCTCCGGCCCATGGAGTCTGTTGCGAGCCAAAGGTCTCACTTCCGGAAACGTTCTCCGGGGGCAGTGAGAGTTTTGTTCGCTTCAGAGAGGCATGCAAACTCCATTTTTGCTTGTGTCCCCATTCCTCTGGTAATCAGGAGCAGAGGGTGAGGATTGTCATCTCCCTGCTCAGGGGTAATGCTCAGACTTGGGCTTTTTTGCTGCCATCAGGGGATCCCTCCCTTCGATCCGTGGAAGGATTTTTTGTGGCCCTGGGGCAGATATATGATGACCCGGATCATGTTGCTCTGGCCGAATCTAACTTACGTTTTTTATGCCAGAGCAAACTGTCTGCGGAGCTTTATTGTTCTGAATTTCGGAGATGGGCAGCTGATTCAGGTTGGAATGATGCTGCACTCCGGAGTCAGTTCTGTCATGGTCTCTCAGAGAGATTGAAAGATGCGTTTGCTTTCCATGAGAGACCAACGTCCTTAGAGTCTGCCATGTCATTGGCGGTACGCCTTGACAGGCGTCTAAGAGAAAGAAACGAGACCTCTCTGTCCAGCCATTGTCAGTCTAGGGGCAGTGGTGCGGACTCATTCAGTGTGCAGGGGCCTCATCCTGTCTCAGTCCCCTCTGAGGAGGAGCCCATGCAGCTAGGTCGACTTGCCCCTGATAAAAGAGGATTTAGTCCTCAGAGTATGGTGTGTTTTTGTTGTGGGGGCATAGGTCATTTGGCAAATGTTTGTCCGTCTAGGAGATTCTTGAACTGTACTAAGAGCTATAATAAGAGAAAAACCTCAAAAGGTAAATCATCAAACTCTGCTTCATCTGCTACTTTGGGCAAACTTGATGTAGGAATTGATGCTTTTCCTCTGACCTGCAGTTCCCGTTTTCTCCTGTCTGCCAGGGTGGCGCTAGAGAGCAAAGTCATTTCTTGTGAGATTTTTGTTGATAGTGGAGCGGCCGTCAATCTTATTGACACTCAATTTGTAGCCATGCATGGTTTTCAGGTTTGCACATTAGAAAAGGATATACCTGTTTTTGCTATTGACTCTGCTCCACTCTCACAGAGATCTCTGAAGGGCATTGTTCACAATATCCGGTTAGCTGTAGGTGACACTCATGTGGAGGATATATCTTGTTTTGTCCTTAACGGATTGCCTTCTCCTCTAGTTTTGGGGTTACCCTGGGTCACTAGACATAACCCCACTATTGATTGGCAAGGAAGGCAAATAAATGAGTGGAGTGACTTTTGTAGAGAGAATTGTCTTACAGCGACTTTTGCAGAGGTGTCTACTAAAACTGTGCCATCATTTCTCTCTGATTTCTCGGACGTGTTTTCCGAGAGCGGTGTTCAGGAGCTACCTCCTCACCGGGAGTTTGACTGTCCCATTAACCTCATTCCCGGCGCCAAGCTGCCAAAGGCTCGCCTCTACAATCTCTCACAACCGGAAAGAATCGCAATGCAAACCTATATCTCCGAGAGTCTCGATAAGGGGCATATTCGTCCCTCAAAATCACCTGTTGCCGCTGGGTTTTTTTTTGTTAAAAAAAAAGATGGCTCTCTGAGACCTTGCCTAGATTTTAGGGAGCTGAACCGTATCACGATTCGCGATCCCTATCCCCTTCTTCTGATCCCGGACCTCTTCAACCAAATTGTTGGGGCCAAGGTTTTTTCCAAATTGGATTTGAGAGGCGCGTACAACCTGGTCAGGGTCAGAGGGGGGATGAATGGAAAACGGCCTTTAATACCCCTAACGGGCATTTCGAGAATCTCGTTATGCCTTTCGGCCTGATGAATGCTCCGGCCGTCTTTCAGCATTTTGTTAACAGTATTTTCTACCATTTAATGGGGAAATTTGTATTGGTGTATCTTGATGATATTTAGATTTTTTCCCCTGATGTTCAGACCCATCAGGATCATCTTTTTCAGGTTCTGCAGATTCTGCGGGAAAATAAATTGTACGCCAAGCTGGAGAAATGTCTTTTTATGGTATCGGAGATTCAATTTCTGGGTTTTCTCCTCTCTGCTTCTGGTTTTCGCATGGATCCGGAGAAGGTCCGTGCTGTACTTGAGTGGGAGCTTCCTGAGAGTCAGAAGGCATTGATGCGCTTTCTGGGTTTTGCGAACTATTACAGAAAGTTCATTTTGAATTATTCCTCTGTTGTCAAACCCCTCACTGACATGACAAAAAAGGGGGCGGATTTTTCCTCTTGGTCGGAGGAGGCGCTTGCAGCTTTTTCTAAGATTAAAGAGAGTTTTGCATCTGCTCCCGTCTTGGTGCATCCCGATGTTTCCTTACCTTTTATTGTTGAGGTGGATGCTTCCGAGGTGGGTGTGGGTGCGGTTTTGTCCCAGGGCCCTTCTCCTGCCAAATGGCGACCCTGTGCCTTTTTCTCTAAAAAACTCTCCCCGGCAGAGAAAAACTATGATGTGGGAGATAGGGAGTTGTTGGCCATCAAGTTGGCTTTCGAGGAATGGCGCCATTGGTTGGAGGGGGCCAGGCACCCTATCACCGTTTTTACCGACCATAAGAATCTGGCATACTTGGAGTCAGCCAGGCGTATGAATCCAAGACAGGCCAGATGGTCTCTGTTCTTCTCCAGATTCAATTTTGTCGTTACATTCCGCCCTGGGATTAAAAATGTGAAGGCTGATGCTCTCTCTCGCTGTTTTCCGGGAGGAGGAAACTCCGAGGACCCGGGTCCCATTTTGGCGGAGGGGGTAGTTGTTTCTGCTCTATATTCTGATTTGGAGGCCGAGGTCCAGGCTGCCCAAACTGAGGCACCTGCCCGTTGTCCTTCTGGGAAGTTGTTTGTGCCTCCTGAGCTACGTCACAAACTCTTCAAGGAGCATCATGATACTGTTCTTGCTGGTCACCCCGGGAGTAGAGCCACGGTAGATCTCATTGCTCGGAGATTTTGGTGGCCGGGTCTTCGTAAGTCGGTGGAGGGTTTTGTGGCTGCTTGTGAGACGTGCGCTCGCGCTAAGGTCCCTCGTTCACGGCCTTCAGGTTCCCTTCTCCCGTTACCCATACCTTCCCGTCCTTGGACACACCTGTCCATGGACTTTATCATGGATCTTCCTCGTTCCTCAGGGAAGTCGGTGATCCTGGTGGTGGTGGACCGTTTTAGCAAGATGGCTCATTTCGTACCTTTCCCTGGTTTACCCAATGCTAAAACGTTGGCGCAAGCTTTTGTCGACCATACAGGGAGTGCAGAATTATTAGGCAAGTTGTATTTTTGAGGATTAATTTTGTTATTGAACAACAACCATGTTCTCAATGAACCCAAAAAAACTCATTAATATCAAAGCTGAATATTTTTGGAAGTAGTTTTTAGTTTGTTTTTAGTTTTAGCTATTTTAGGGGGATATCTGTGTGTGCAGGTGACTATTACTGTGCATAATTATTAGGCAACTTAACAAAAAACAAATATATACCCATTTCAATTATTTATTTTTACCAGTGAAACCAATATAACATCTCAACATTCACAAATATACATTTCTGACATTCAAAAACAAAACAAAAACAAATCAGTGACCAATATAGCCAGCTTTCTTTGCAAGGACACTCAAAAGCCTGCCATCCATGGATTCTGTCAGTGTTTTGATCTGTTCACCATCAACATTGCGTGCAGCAGCAACCACAGCCTCCCAGACACTGTTCAGAGAGGTGTACTGTTTTCCCTCCTTGTAAATCTCACATTTGATGATGGACCACAGGTTCTCAATGGGGTTCAGATCAGGTGAACAAGGAGGCCATGTCATTAGATTTTCTTCTTTTATACCCTTTCTTGCCAGCCACGCTGTGGAGTACTTGGACGCGTGTGATGGAGCATTGTCCTGCATGAAAATCATGTTTTTCTTGAAGGATGCAGACTTCTTCCTGTACCACTGCTTGAAGAAGGTGTCTTCCAGAAACTGGCAGTAGGACTGGGAGTTGAGCTTGACTCCATCCTCAACCCGAAAAGGCCCCACAAGCTCATCTTTGATGATACCAGCCCAAACCAGTACTCCACCTCCACCTTGCTGGCGTCTGAGTCGGACTGGAGCTCTCTGCCCGTTACCAATCCAGCCACGGGCCCATCCATCTGGCCCATCAAGACTCACTCTCATTTCATCAGTCCATAAAACCTTAGAAAAATCAGTCTTGAGATATTTCTTGGCCCAGTCTTGACGTTTCAGCTTGTGTGTCTTGTTCAGTGGTGGTCGTCTTTCAGCCTTTCTTACCTTGGCCAGGTCTCTGAGTATTGCACACCTTGTGCTTTTGGGCACTCCAGTGATGTTGCAGCTCTGAAATATGGCCAAACTGGTGGCAAGTGGCATCTTGGCAGCTGCACGCTTGACTTTTCTCAGTTCATGGGCAGTTATTTTGCGCCTTGGTTTTTCCACACGCTTCTTGCGACCCTGTTGACTATTTTGAATGAAACGTTTGATTGTTCGATGATCACGCTTCAGAAGCTTTGCAATTTTAAGAGTGCTGCATCCCTCTGCAAGATATCTCACTATTTTTTACTTTTCTGAGCCTGTCAAGTCCTTCTTTTGACCCATTTTGCCAAAGCAAAGGAAGTTGCCTAATAATTATGCACGCCTAATATAGGGTGTTGATGTCATTAGACCACACCCCTTCTCATTACAGAGATGCACATCACCTAATATGCTTAATTGGTAGTAGGCTTTCGAGCCTATACAGCTTGGAGTAAGACAACATGCATAAAGAGGATGATGTGGTCAAAATACTCATTTGCCTAATAATTCTGCACGCAGTGTATTGTTAAATTGCATGGCATTCCCTCTGATATTGTTTCCGATAGAGGCACGCAGTTTGTGTCCAGATTCTGGAAGGCTTTCTGTTCTCGCCTGGGGGTTCGGCTGTCCTTCTCTTCTGCTTTTCACCCGCAGTCGAATGGTCAGACTGAGCGCCTCAATCAGAATCTGGAGACATATTTGCGCTGTTTTGTGGCAGAGAACCAGGAGGATTGGTGTTCATTTCTCCCTCTTGCTGAGTTTGCTCTGAACAACCGTCGTCAGGAATCTTCTGATAAGTCACCATTCTTTGGTGCATATGGGTTCCATCCGCAGTTTGGGACATTCTCGGGAGTGGCTCTTTCTGGTTTACCTGAGGAGGAGAGATTTTCCTTGTCTTTGTCTACCATTTGGCAAAAGATTCAGAGTAATCTTAGAAAGATGAGTGAGAAGTATAAGCGTGTGGCTGATAAGAGACGTGTGCCTGGTCCGGACCTGAATGTGGGTGATCTGGTGGGGTTGTCTACAAGAAATATTAAACTGAAGGTTCCCTCCTGGAAATTGGGTCCCAAGTTTATTGGGCCTTATAAAATCTTGTCAGTCATCAATCCTGTTGCCTTCCATCTTGATCTTCCACGGGTTTGGAAGATACATAATGTATTTCACAGATCTCTCTTAAAACCATATGTCCAGCCCACGGTACCCTCCTCTTTGCCTCCTCCTCCGATTTTGGTTGATGGCAATCTGGAGTTTGAGGTTTCCAGAATTGTGGACTCTCGCATTGTCCGCGGTTCTCTTCAGTACCTCGTTCATTGGAAGGGTTATGGTCCTGAGGAGAGGATGTGGGTTCCGGTGTCGGACATTAAAGCCACTCGCCTCATCAGGGCATTTCATAGGGCTCATCCTGAGAAGGTGGGTCCTGGGTGTCCGGAGTCCACCCGTAGAGGGGGGGGGGGGTACTGTCACTACCAGAGCTTTGAGACGTTCTCACAGCTCTGTTTCTCCACCCCTGTGATGATGTCACTACTAGAGCTTGGAGGAGTTCTCACTGCTCTGTTTCTCCGCCCCTGTGATGAGCTCTTTACTTTCTCTTTACTTCCTCCCAGCTGTTCCTCCTGCGTTTGATTTCCCTGCCTTTAAATCACCCCTCCTCCTTTTGTAGTGTGTGGATTATATTTCTCATTTGAGTTGTAGCTCTTGCTTGAGTATCTTCCCTTGTATGCTATCCTTTCACTGGACCTGTGTTCTGCTGCAGCAAGTACTCCGGATATTGCCAGCCTGTCTTTGGATCCATCTTCACTGCGGCTGCAGCTCCTTCAGCTAAGTGTGCAGACATTGTAGTGTATCTGTGTGTTTTCTGACTGGATCCGAGGCGACCACGGTTCCCTCCATATACTGAGCAGGGCACCGGTGGCCGTGCCCCTTCCACTATTGTAGGAGTTACAGTGGTCATAAGTCTTAGGTACGCGGGCATGCCTCGTTCCACCATTTGGATCCGGGCATGGGCTTAGCAGCATAGGGAGAGCTTTGAGGGTCTGACAGGGGTCACCCTTTATCCTCCCTAGTTTGGGTCCGGTCAGTAGCTCTATTTTCTGTGCATGCTCTTGTTGCTCACATACAGCCGTGACAGATGGTAGGCGTACTCTGTCCTCGTACCTTGGCTAACCTGTCCTTACAAGGCCCTAACTTCGGTCTAATACACGATACATGATTGAAAATCCCATAAATTTGATACACAGTACTTAGTTCACAGTCCCAACGCGTTTCCCCTTATGGTAATTAAGGTTCGTCAGGGGACACTTGGTATCAAACACTAATAGTTAAATATCAAATCAAGTATATCAAAAAATACAAGGGGAAAAGGGAAAAAAGAGAAAAGAAAAAGCTGGAGCGCCCCAAAACTGCACTGGTCTGTGAGAGAGTATGATAAACTACGCAATGTATGTCAATAATCCAGATATAAATCATATGCCGTGCCGACGTCAATAGATACTTCAATAATAACCATTAGTATAGTACTTATCTGATAAGTCCTGTAGTCAACTGGCCTGCAGTAAAATTGATATCCATTGACCGTCTAATATACCTCCAGCCACATAATCACTTGATGTTTTATGTACGGTGAATTCATAATTTTTTGGGCCTGTAATCTAACTGGACAAAAGCGAAATTGTTATACGTGACCGCCTAATGTATCTCCAGCCACATTATCAATTGTTCTTTTCTGTACGGTGAATTCATAATTTTTGGGGCCTTTACTTCACTGGCCTGCAGTAAAATTAATATCCAATGACCGTCTAATATACCTCCAGCCACATAATCACTTGATCTTTTATGAAGGGTGAATGCATAAGTTTTGGGGTCTGTAATCTAAATGGCCAACAGTAAAATTGTTATACAGGGAGTGCAGAATTATTAGGCAAGTTGTATTTTTGAGGATTAATTTTATTATTGAAAAACAACCATGTTCTCAATGAACCCAAAAAACTCATTAATATCAAAGCTGAATATTTTTGGAAGTAGTTTTTAGTTTGTTTTTAGTTTTAGCTATTTTAGGGGGATATCTGTGTGTGCAGGTGACTATTACTGTGCATAATTATTAGGCAACTTAACAAAAAACAAATATATACCCATTTCAATTATTTATTTTTACCAGTGAAACCAATATAACATCTCAACATTCACAAATATACATTTCTGACATTCAAAAACAAAACAAAAACAAATCAGTGACTAATATAGCCACCTTTCTTTGCAAGGACACTCAAAAGCCTGCCATCCATGGATTCTGTCAGTGTTTTGATCTGTTCACCATCAACATTGCGTGCAGCAGCAACCACAGCCTCCCAGACACTGTTCAGAGAGGTGTACTGTTTTCCCTCCTTGTAAATCTCACATTTGATGATGGACCACAGGTTCTTAATGGGGTTCAGATCAGGCGAACAAGGAGGCCATGTCATTAGATTTTCTTCTTTTATACCCTTTCTTGCCAGCCACGCTGTGGAGTACTTGGACGCGTGTGATGGAGCATTGTCCTGCATAAAAATCATGTTTTTCTTGAAGGATGCAGACTTCTTCCTGTACCACTGCTTGAAGAAGGTGTCTTCCAGAAACTGGCAGTAGGACTGGGAGTTGAGCTTGACTCCATCCTCAACCCGAAAAGGCCCCACAAGCTCATCTTTGATGATACCAGCCCAAACCAGTACTCCACCTCCACCTTGCTGGCGTCTGAGTCGGACTGGGGCTCTCTGCCCTTTACCAATCCAGCCACGGGCCCATCCATCTGGCCCATCAAGACTCACTCTCATTTCATCAGTCCATAAAACCTTAGAAAAATCAGTCTTGAGATATTTCTTGGCCCAGTCTTGACGTTTCAGCTTGTGTGTCTTGTTCAGTGGTGGTCGTTTTTCAGCCTTTCTTTCCTTGGCCATGTCTCTGAGTATTGCACACCTTGTGCTTTTGGGCACTCCAGTGAAGTTGCAGCTCTGAAATATGGCCAAACTGGTGGCAAGTGGCATCTTGGCAGCTGCACGCTTGACTTTTCTCAGTTCATGGGCAGTTATTTTGCGCCTTGGTTTTTCCACGCGCTTCTTGCGACCCTGTTGACTATTTTGAATGAAACGCTTGATTGTTCGATGATCACGCTTCAGAAGCTTTGCAATTTTAAGAGTGCTGCATCCCTCTGCAAGATATCTCACTATTTTTGACTTTTCTGAGCCTGTCAAGTCCTTCTTTTGACCCATTTTGCCAAAGGAAAAGAAGGTGCCTAATAATTATGCACACCTAATATAGGGTGTTGATGTCATTAGACCACACCCCTTCTCATTATAGAGATGCACATCACCTAATATGCTTAATTGGTAGTAGGCTTTCGAGCCTATACAGCTTGGAGTAAGACAACATGCATAAAGAGGATGATGTGGTCAAAATACTCATTTGCCTAATAATTCTGCACGCAGTGTATGGTGACCGCCTAATGTACCTCCAGCCACATTATCAATTGTTCTTTTCTGTAATTTTTGGGGCCTGTAGTCCACTGGCCTGCAGTACAATTGATATCTATCGACCTTCTAATATACCTCCAGCCGCATAATCACTTGATGTTTTCTGTCTGGTGAATGCATAATTTTTGGGACCTGTACTCCACTGGCCTGCAGTAAAATTGATATCCAATGACCGTCTAATATACCTCCAGCCACATAATCACTTGATGTTTTCTGTCTGGTGAATGTCTAATGTTTGGGACCTGTACTCCCGTGGTCTAAAATAAGAAAATTCTCGGCTCCAGCAGGGCACATTTTTGAGAGTTTCCCTTTGACACATAAAAATGGCCCCTGATTAAAATACATATTTTTTGTGGGAATTTTTGCCATTGATCCCCCTCTGGTATGTCACTGTCCATGTTGTGGGATGATGTGTGCACTTCTAGTAAGTATTTGGTGGCTGCAAATATGACCTGAAGGTTTTTCAGGTTCACCTGCCATTAAAGTGAATGGGGCCGGCCGCAAACTTGCAGTTCACGAACATTTGATCGCGTTTGCGAATCGTCCTTGCCGATGTTTGTCCATCACTAATCCTTAGCTGTGAGAAGTTATATGTCTGTATGAATTTCCACCCTCAGAATGTTTCTATTTACTGATAGCAAGCAGAAATTTAGAAAATGTTTTGTATTTGCATCTCTGGATATTCTTCACTCCACCTAGATGCTTGGCCCTGTAAATCATGTGGTCGGGGAGTGATCAGGGAAGCAGAGCAAAGGAGCTAGGGTGCACAGAGTTGCTACGTCCGACCCTAGGTGCACTTCAGCCCTGATTTGCAGATTTATCCTAAACAAAGCAATAGATCACGTGAAGAAAAGTATGTTTTTATTCAGCATGGTCAGCCCTATTAGGCATTATGGCCGTCCTAATAACATTGATTCTACTTACAGATGCTCTTTAAATGGACCGGTGTTGCAGTTCCCTGTACAGCAGGTAGATAGTGGCTCAGAATCAGTGGAAGAGGTCAGACCAACATTATGGAGTATCCCAGGGATATACCATAACATTATATCAGGGGGCAGCAAACTCCAGCAATCTAGTTGATGTGAGTCTACAACTCCCAGCATGCTCTATTAGCTTCTGTGGGAGCTCTAAGAACAGACGTGTAGGTGTGCATGTCGGAGGTTGTTGATCCCAGCATTATATATTGAGAATATCCCTTTTACTTGTATTGAAGGGGTATTCCAGTTTCATAATATTGATGGTCTATTTTCAGGATAGGTCATCATTACCAGATCAGTGGGGTTCCAACTCATGGCAGTCCCGCCAGTCAGCTTAAGGGGCCGTGGCTATTGTGCGATTGTTGCATCCTCTTTAATGTTTACCTGCACGCTATCTACATTGTAACGGCAGTGCATAGTATTTACAGCTTCCCTCCCATTCAAGTGAATGCAACAAAAAGCAGTAGCTTTTCAAAGGCCCTAGAGCAATGGTTTTGCACTACTGGAACTGGATTTTTAATCTACACACGCAACTGAAGTGGTTCACTACCCTTACAATCATGGTACAATGGGCTAATTTTATCAGTATGTCTTTGGAGTACAGAAGGAAACCCATGAAAACTCCATGAAGATGTTGTCCTTTGTCAGATTCAAAATTAGGACACCAGTACTGCACTGAGCCACTGTGCTGCCCAGGTAACAATTGTTTTCTACCTACCCAAATTCTACGCCTATTTCAGAAGCATTTTTTGGACATATAATTTTGTTTCTGCAGGTCATCATTATTGAATAATGTCATGTACATGACATTTTATTAATAATGTGGTCAAGTTAGCATTTTGAATTGGTGGCAAGTGAGCAAAAAGTATACTTAAATCAACATTAATCTTAATTATTACAATAACCATTATGAAAATGAAAAGTTTAAACAATCTCTGTTCCAGAAGCCAGGCAAAGAGGTCGGAGAGCTCATAGTCTGATAAGCTCAAATGTTTTGGAGCAAAGAGGCATAAGGAGGCTTGGCTTCAGAGCCAATCAGTGAGATCTTTCCCTTGTAGATTATAAGCTCTTGTGGGCAGGGTCCTCTCCCCCTCTGTACCAGTTTAATAGTTTGATGCTTACAGTATTTGTATGTGACCCTCTGTTGATATACAGCGCCATGAAATGAATGACGCTTTCAAATAAATAATAATAATCTGCAGTCTGGTCAAACTCTGCTATGCTACTGCTCAATGCCAGTTATTGTATTTTCAACCTATTAGTTTATTCTGTGCAAATTGTCAGTATACTGGTATTTTTGACCTAGCATTTTTACCCGATTACTTTGTGTTCTCCTTACTTGTTTACTTGGCACTGTGTTTGACCTCAGACTATTTATTGTCTCTGCACTTTTGTCTCTCCTGGTTCTGACTTGGCATGTTTCTGCTATTTCTGTTGGATACTGTTTTGGCTTTGACATTTTATTGCTCTGTTTTTGATCCCAGCTAGTACAACTATTCTAACTGTATAGTCCACATGCCAGCAGCTACCCAAAGAATACCTGATAGTACTTATTAACATCTGCGCGGAAGCTCAGGGTTAACAGGTTAGGCTGCTGAGTGGGATAGTCCTTATCAAGATGGCTATGTCCCTGTAGTTATAGGTTTTCTGCAGGGAAAGTTCTCAGCTCTTGCTAGCACCAAGTCTGGCAGTGGGTACACAGCTTTCTGGACAGGTTACCTGTATCCCGAAAGTTCTGTCCCAAAAACCATAAATTACAATATAAATCTTTAATATTCAGGCCAGGATTTGACCCAGGAGAAGGAGAGGATGCATACTGCATGTGAGTATCTAGTGAGGATCACACACATAATAGAAAAGGATATATAAATGCTTATGAAATGACTGAACACAGCGGGGGAGTCTTACTGAGCTAAATGCGCCAAAATTCTTGCTTAATATGCACACAAAAAATGGAACCCATGCTTTGTACAGCACTTTTTGCGTTTCAATCATCAAGGGGCAATGCCTTGCAGAAAGGAAGTGTGGCTTCACTGGAAATGGACATGGATGAGGATGTGCCTTGTGCCAAAATTTTGGCACAAGGCATATCCTCAACCATACCCCATTTCCATGAAAACATAAATCTCTTTTTTGCAAGGCAATGCCTCATGACAATCGAGGTGCAAAATAAGCCAGTCAATTGGCGTTGGAAAGTTAGACAAAAGTGTCTAAAGGCGCACCAATTTTCCTTTGATACATTTGGCAGATCTTTAGACTGCCTACATATTAGGCAGGGTTAGTGCATCTGCCCCAGTGAATATTGGAACAAAATAGAGGTATGTTTTTGTAATGAAAGTGTCCATTTTATGCTAACGTTATTATTACACATCCCAGTCTGGATTAATCAAATAGTGATAATTCATGCAGATGAAAACATCATAAGCATCTTATGAAATAGCTGACATAACATCACAGGAATATGATTGAAATCTTAACATCTCTCATTCATATTTCATTCTATCAATGGCCATTTTTCCAGTAGTTACATCCACAGATATGATAAGGCTGGTGCGTTCTGTAAGAAATCTATACTTTATTTCTTTATCTCTCAAATACAGTAGCTAAAACAGTAGGGACCGAGCGGAGAAGTCATTGAACCATCCGGTTGCCATGGAAACAGGACATTACTAAACTGCACATGTTGTGAATGGACTGTGCAGAAAAAAATTCCATGTGAACCTGAGACAGGCATTCCACAATCTAGCAGACAGAGTAGAAACAGAAATTAGGTTATTTCTCCATGCCCATAACTGATGTAACCTGCCATTATTCTATACTTGGGATTATAGAATATCATACATCAAGACATTTTGGTGATTACGTACAATGTAGTTCTCGGTTATTCAGCACACTATGTCAGTTAATGGGCATCTGATGATGTCATCCAAATCCATTAGGAATTCTCTGCACATCTAAGAGGGCAGATGAGATTCATAGTTTTCATCATTAGCCATTTATTCTAACATTTCTAATCATTTCTACTCACGTATATAGCGAGCAATTATAGTTGCCTAATGCACCCAGATTGCACAGATAGTTTCAAAGCCTCAAAGTTATTGAAAATCTCAATATGAAATGACGATATGAAGTGATGCAGAAAGAAACACCCTCTATCATTCTCAAGGAATTTACAAATGAATTCAACACAGCACACCTACAGTATCAGGTGCTTACAAAACAACACAGATCACCCATATCAGGTGATCCCGAGGAAGCTGACGCGAAACACATGTCAGGGCGTGTTTTCTTTTTCGAGGTGCCGATCTGGGTACTTTTTTTAAATTTTATTTGCATTTATATTTCATTAGGGAACATCATATGGTATTTGTTACTTTTTGTGCATATTTTCCCTTTTCAGATATCTTATGTGATATCATAATAGACCCATAGCGGCAACCCCTTGTGGTCTTGGAGTGTCATGCCTTTGCTGTCTTTTAAGCTGTATTTTTAAGAACTAATAAAGATATATTTGTTTATGCATTTGCGGAGTGCTTTAGTTTTCTGATACAGGTGAGATGTATTCAACAGTAGCATGTTGGTTATTGTATTCAATATTGAATTCAATCGAGTCTCTCACCTCCAAAATTAGTTTTAAAGGAAGCCTACCATCATATACAGTAGGTGCCCTGAAACATACAGGTGAAAAAACGAAAAATTTGAATATCGTGCAAAAGTCCATTGATTTCAGAAATGCTGAATACTGAATCCTGTCTTATCGGTCAATAAAATCCTGCTTGTAATGATATCACATATGTGTATAGATAAGCAGGTAACTGCAGTAAAGTGATCTGTACAGACCAAGAAGTGGCGCCAATTATTAGACTTAGTGGCCAGTTGCTGTGGCCAGTGGCCGGTTTTTATTTAAATATACTGTAGATAGTGACATGGAAAATTAAAACTCAGATCACCAAAAATTATTTTTCTGATGACACATTCCTTTTAAGGGTATTTAGCAGATGTTGACGAGTCTTGTGCGGCCAAGCATGCAGTGGCCAATGGTCACACAATTTTGAAAGTAATAACCCAATTTTACTTGCAAAATCATGGGGTCACGACCACATCATGTTGATGGGCTTCAACAACACATGGATGCTGCAATGTCTGCCTGCACCCTGGTGTTTTAAAATCACTGTAGCTTTTTCTCCTCTCTGACAGCAGTCCCAACAGGGGCATCTGTAATATTTTTATTTATTTATAAAGTATGAAAAAAATAAGCCAGGAGTTGATTCAAAAAAGAGGAAAATACATATCTGTCCTTTATACGTTCTCTCATTTTATGATCCACTCCTAATTTTGGCTTCCAAAACTGCATCAGGAACCCTGCCCATGTGGCCTTACCCTAAGGGTCATGTGATCATGCTTACTTCCTGTCAGGAGATGTAGCTGTACATGCACAGTTGCTGCAGCAAAGATAGAAGTGGAGTCTCTGTGCTTGTGCCGCTACTCCTAATCCAGTGACATTTGGTATGTGATCACATGGTCCTGTACCCCTTGTGAGCGCACAAAGAACGAAATGTCACAGGTCATTTAATGACTATTTTCTATGCACTGAGGCCACCTCAATGAATTCTCACAACCCATGTGATGAATCCTTTAAAGGGTGCCACATTCTCTGATGCAAACATTGTGGAGGGAAGATGTCCTTTCTAAGAGGAGCCTGTAACTGGGGAATCATGGAATATATCATTTCACTGCTTCCCATCAAGAGGAACAGCTAATTGTGCATGTACATAACGGCGCTTCTGCAAACAGTGAAGACAGCAAACAATGAACAAAATGAAAAAATAAGTAGACAGTATGAATCAGATGACAGCACATACTGGCTCTATAGTTTTTAGAAATTTTAAAACCCCTTTATGTCTTTTCTAGTAGCATACAAAATTCATAGTTCAATCATTGCTTGTAGCTCCCAGTGGAGGTGAAGCATTATGCTCTTCCTGTGAAATGCAGTATTTACTTTACTTTGCTAGGATCTGTACTATATAAAGAGCTCCAGTAATTCATGTGTCCATGGAACAATCTCAGATGGCTTGGGGATCACCTTAAGAGTCATTTTACAAAAGTGAAACAGGCACTAATGTGAGCTCTGGATGGAAGTAGTTTTCTCCTAATGCTAGATATGATCTCATCTTTGTCCAGCCTCTTTTAACTGTAGAATAGTAAACCCTGGCCTTCAATATGGCTACAGATGCTTTAGGTTCTTTGTATGTTCTTTTAAAATTTTTGATAATTCCTGGATGTGCTGTCACTGCAACTTTTGTCAGGTCATCCATACCCCACTGTTTTTAGTCTTTTTAATTTTGGCGATAATATATTCCCTGCACTCTTGGGTGGCTTTACATCACTTCCTGTTATATTTCTACATCTTCTACATCTTTAATTTGAGCTATGCCACTGTGTGCTTCAACATAACTAACTATAATGAAGACTGGCTTCAATTACATGAATGTAATTATCAATTAATTTTGGCAGCATGGTGATTCAGTGGTTGGCACTGCTGTCTTGCAATGCTGGGATCTTTGGTTTAAATTAGTGTTGAGCATATTGAGCTTCGGATCCAATATCCGAAGTCAAATCGCTCAAAACATCTCAGTTCAGCATTAAAATGTATAGGCTCCGGCAAGGTGAAATTCGTCATCACTGAAGTCTCGGTACCAAAGCCGACTTTGGATCTAAGTTTTAAGCTGGTTCTCAAGTTTAAAAAAATCAAAGTCGGAAGTTATTCACTGAAGTCCCGCGACACTTCGGTGACACTTCACTACATTTGATTTCTGTACAGAGATGAATCTATGATCCAAAACTTGTTTCGCTCAACACTAGTTTGAATCTAACCAAGGAGTTTGTATGTTCTTCTATGTTTGTGTGGGTTTCCCCCCACACTCCATAAACATATTGGGGGTTAAATATCAAAACTAGTGCAAAGAAAATGGTTTATTTCCCCATAGTAACCAATCAGATTCCATTTTTCATGTTCCAAAGGAGCTCTGAAAATGAAAGGTGAAATCTCATTCCTTTACACTATTTTTTATAAATCTCCCCACTGAATGATTAATTTGCCCCAGTGGAGGGAGATACTGATGTGAGTGATGACAATCTCTGTACAGGGCTGTGGAATATGTAAGCACTATATATAAATGAAATAAATAAAATAAAATTGATCATTTTGCTAACACTTGTTCAGTCAACAGTTATTCCTACTGAATACTAATCATTAGTCAGACCACACATGGAGTACTGTTTACAGTTCTGGGCTCCTGTGAACAAGTCAGACATAGCAGAGCTGGAGAGGGTCCAGAGGAGGGCAACTAAAGTAATAACTGGAATGGGTGGACTACAGTACCCTGAAAGATTATCAACATTAGGGTTATTCACTTTAGAAAAAAGACGACTGAGGGGAGATCTAATTACTATGTATAAATATATCAGGGGTCAGTACAGAGATCTCTCCCATCATCTATTTATCCCCAGGACTGTGACTGTGACGAGGGGACATCCTCTGCGTCTGGAGGAAAGAAGGTTTGTACACAAACATAGAAAAGGATTCTTTATGGTAAGAGCAGTGAGACTATGGAACTCTCTGCCTGAGGAGGTGGTGATGGTGACTACAATAAAGGAATTCAAGAGGGGCCTGGATGTATTTCTGGAGCGTTATAATATTACAGGCTATAGCTACTAGAGAGGGGTCGTTGATCCAGGGAGTTATTCTGATTGCCTGATTGGAATCGGGAAGGGATTTTTTATTCACCTAAAGTGGGGAAAATTGGCTTCTACCTCACTGTTTTTTTTTGCCTTCCTCTGGATCAACTTGCGGGATGACAGGTCGAACTGGATGGACAAATGTATTTTTCCGGCCTTATGTACTATGTTACTATGTTACTACAAACATGCATGCTTAGCCAAACATGTAGAGGAACCACTGACAGACGAGCTCTAGCAATGTGTAAGCCTACCTGGACAGCATCCCTTTTATCTAGGGAATATGGGTATCTGGTCATTGTGTTCCTTAAATGAATGCAGTAATCATTTCTGTCCCTCTCAGGTATTATTTTTTGTAAAAAGAAAGACGTGTGACAAATATATAATAAAATATATAATAGAATATAAAATAAATATATAATAATAGCAGCCAATAGCAGCATTGTTTTTTATTTTGACAGTCTTATGTTCATTTATGTTTATGTTTCAAACATCATTCAGTAGTTCTGCATGTACCTGGTACACAAGTCATCCGTTTATCGTAAGTGTGGCCATTTCACATGTTGTCTTATCAACTGTTTATCATCGTCTTCGTAAGTGACTAGCAGTGCAATCTCGAACCTGTATTGTGCGTTTTAGGTCCATTAAGCCAGCATTAGCCATGATGACATCATGTTTAAAACCTCATATATCACATAACAAAGTAATCGTGTAACATTACATTAGTGCCTTGTACTGTGCCGTTACTGGACACATGATTAATTAATTTAAAGTTTTACTAATGCTACAATATTTAAGAGTTGCTGAAATATTTAGTAATGGACAAGCCATATGTGACCAGTTTCAACACTGGGAACTTGCTGTGGTAATATGACTTTTATTCTAAAGCTCAGATTTCTGAGATTGTTGTAAGCAGAGTATCATTTTATAATAAAGGTGACCCTTGGGTAAAGCAATGAACAAAAAATACCGGAAACATGCACCTCAAAAAATAAATAAATCACATAATGCATGACTTGATAGACACAATTGGGGTCATTTATCAAACTGGTGCAAAGTAGAATTGGCTTAGTTGCCCATAGCATCCAATCAGATTCCACCTTTTTGACAGCTCCATTGGAAAATAACAGGTGGAAGCTGATTGGTTGCTATGGGCAAGTAATCCAGTTCTACTTTACACCAGTTTGATAAATGACCCCAAATATATATACACACCAGTGGCGTAACTAGAACTGACTGGGCAATTTTTTGAATGCTCCCCCCCAGCAACGTCTTAGAAACCCCCTCCTCCCATGCATTCCCCACTCGTGTGGCTAGTCTAGATAGCTCTCTTAGATGAGGCCCAGAAGCCGCTCCGTCCATTCCCCACAATGTCACTGTATATAATGCCATTTTATAATACTGTTGACGGGTCCCTGACAATAAAATCTTTTAGTCCTCCCCCTTTTGATTTCAGGCCCCAAAGCAGCCACTTCTCCTGCTTCGCCCTGATATTCACCAAAAAGACACAGATTATACACTGCCTGTAAAAAAAAAAGTCGCCACCAAAAAAAAAAAGGTCACACATTCTAATATTTCGTTGGACCGCCTTTAGCTTTGATTGCGGCACGCATTCGCTCTAACATTGTTTAGATAAGCTTCTGCAATGTCTCAAGATTTATTTCCATCAAGTGCAAAAAGATCTTGCATTGATGATGGTGGAGTCTGACTGCTGCGCAAAGCCTTTTCCAGCACATCCCAAAGATTCTCAATGGGGTTAAGGTCTGGACACTGTGGTGGCCAATCCATGTGTGAAAATGATGTCTCATGCTCCCTGAACCACTCTTTCACAATTTGAGCCCGATGAATCCTGGCATTGTCATCTTGGAATGTGCCCGTGCCATCAGGGAAGAAAAAATACATTGATGGAATAACCTGGTCATTCAGTATGTTCAGGTATTCAGCTGACCTCATTCTTGGAGCACATACTGTTGTTGAACCTAGACCTGACCAACTGCAGCAACCCCAGATCATAGAACTGCCCCCACAGGCTTGTACAGTAGGCACTAGGCATGCTGGGTGCATCACTTCATCTGCCTCTCTTCTTACCCTGATGTGCCCATCACTCTGGAACAGGGAAAATCTGGACTCATCAGACCACATGACTTTCTTCCATGGCTGCAGAGTCCAATCTTTATGCTCCCTAGCAAATTGAAGCCTTTTTTTTCTGGTTTGCCTCACTGATTAGTGGTTTTCTTACAGATACACAGCTATTCAGTCGCAATCCCTTGAGTCCCCATTGCATTGTGTTTGTGGAAATGCTCTTACTTTCACTATTAAACATAGCCGTGAGTTATACTGTTGTTTTTCTTCGATTTGATTTCACCAAATGTTTAGGTGATCGCTGATCAAGATCATTCAGGATTTTTTCCCCGCCACATTTCTTCCTCGAATACAATGGGTCCCCACTATCCTTCCAGTTTTTAATAATGCGTTGGACAGTTCTTAACCCAGTTTTAGTAGTTTCTGCAATCTCCTTAGATATTTTCTCTGCTTGATGCATGCCAATGATTTGACCCTTCTCAAACAGACTAACATATTTTCCACGACCACGAGATGTGTCTTTCAACATGGTTGTTTAACCACCTCAGCCCCCAGTGCTTAAACACCCTGAAAGACCAGGCCACTTTTTACACTTCTGACCTACACTACTTTCACCGTTTATTGCTCGGTCATGCAACTTACCACCCAAATGAATTTTACCTCCTTTTCTTCTCACTAATAGAGCTTTCATTTGGTGGTATTTCATTGCTGC
Source organism: Bufo bufo (assembly GCF_905171765.1). NCBI lineage: Eukaryota > Metazoa > Chordata > Amphibia > Anura > Bufonidae > Bufo > Bufo bufo. The sequence continues at coordinate 488,319,201 of NC_053389.1, forward strand.
TGACATTTTTACTTTTTTTGTTATTAATCGAAATTTAACGATTTTTTTGCAAAAAAATGACATTTTTCACTTTCAGTTGTAAAATTTTGCAAAAAAAACGACATCCATATAGAAATTTTGCTCTAAATTTATAGTTCTACATGTCTTTGATAAAAAAAAAATGTTTGGGTAAAAAAAAAAAATGGTTTGGGTAAAAGTTATAGCGTTTACAAACTATGGTACAAAAATGTGAATTTCCGCTTTTTGAAGCAGCTCTGACTTTCTGAGCACCTGTCATGTTTCCTGAGGTTCTACAATGCCCAGACAGTACAAACACCCCACAAATGACCCCATTTCTGAAAGTACACACCCTAAGGTATTCGCTGATGGGCATAGTGAGTTCATAGAACTTTTTATTTTTTGTCACAAGTTAGCGGAAAATGATGATTTTTTTTTTTTTTTTTTTCTTACAAAGTCTCATATTCCACTAACTTGTGACAAAAAATAAAAAGTTCTATGAACTCACTATGCCCATCAGCGAATACCTTGGGGTCTCTTCTTTCCAAAATGGGGTCACTTGTGGGGTAGTTATACTGCCCTGGCATTCTAGGGGCCCAAATGTGTGGTAAGGAGTTTGAAATCAAATTCTGTAAAAAATGACCTGTGAAATCCGAAAGGTGCTCTTTGGAATATGGGCCCCTTTGCCCACCTAGGCTGCAAAAAAGTGTCACACATCTGGTATCTCCGTACTCAGGAGAAGGTGGGGAATGTGTTTTGGGGTGTCATTTTATATATACCCATGCTGGGTGAGAGAAATATCTTGGCAAAAGACAACTTTTCCCATTTTTTTATACAAAGTTGTCATTTGACCAAGATATTTATCTCACCCAGCATGGGTATATGTAAAAAGACACCCCAAAACACATTCCTCAACTTCTCCTGAGTACGGGGATACCAGATGTGTGACACTTTTTTGCAGCCTAGGTGGGCAAAGGGGCCCATATTCCAAAGAGCACCTTTCGGATTTCACTCCTCATTTTTTCCTGAATTTGATTTCAAACTCCTTACCACACATTTGGGCCCCTAGAATACCAGGGCAGTATAACTACCCCACAAGTGACCCCATTTTGGAAAGAAGACACCCCAAGGTATTCCGTGAGGGGCATGGCGAGTTCCTAGAATTTTTTATTTTTTGTCACAAGTTAGTGGAAAATTATGATTTTTTTTTTTTTTTTTTTTTTCATACAAAGTCTCATATTCCACAAACTTGTGACAAAAAATAAAAACTTCCATGAACTCACTATGCCCATCAGCGAATACCTTGGGGTCTCTTCTTTCCAAAATGGGGTCACTTGTGGGGTAGTTATACTGCCCTGGCATTCTAGGGGCCCAAATGTGTGGTAAGTAGGTAAATGACCTGTGAAATCCGAAAGGTGCTCTTTGGAATGTGGGCCCCTTTGCCCACCTAGGCTGCAAAAAAGTGTCACACATCTGGTATCTCTGTAATCGGGAGAAGTTGAGGAATGTGTTTTGGGGTGTCTTTTTACATATACCCATGCTGGGTGAGATAAATATCTTGGTCAAATGCCAACTTTGTATAAAAAAATGGGAAAAGTTGTCTTTTGCCAAGATATTTCTCTCACCCAGCATGGGTATATGTAAAATGACACCCCAAAACACATTCCCCAACTTCTCCCGATTACGGAGATACCAGATGTGTGACACTTTTTTGCAGCCGAGGTGGGCAAAGGGGCCCATATTCAAAAGAGCACCTTTCGGATTTCACAGGTCATTTTTTACAGAATTTGATTTCAAACTCCTTACCACACATTTGGGCCCCTAGAATGCCAGGGCAGTATAACTACCCCACAAGTGACCCCATTTTGGAAAGAAGAGACCCCAAGGTATTCGCTGATGGGCATAGTGAGTTCATGGAAGTTTTTATTTTTTGTCACAAGTTAGTGGAATATGAGACTTTGTATGAAAAAAAAAAAAAAAAAAAAATAAGCATTTTCCACTAACTTGTGACAAAAAATAAAAAATTCTAGGAACTCGCCATGCCCCTCACGGAATACCTTGGGGTGTCTTCTTTCCAAAATGGGGTCACTTGTGGGGTAGTTATACTGCCCTGGCATTTTCCAGGGGCCCTAATGTTTGGTAAGTAGGTAAATGACCTGTGAAATCCTAAAGGTGCTCTTTGGAATATGGGCCCCTTTGCCCACCTAGGCTGCAAAAAAGTGTCACACATGTGGTATCGCCGTATTCAGGAGAAGTTGGGGAATGTGTTTTGGGGTGTCATTTTACATATACCCATGCTGGGTGAGAGAAATATCTTGGCAAAAGACAACTTTTCCCATTTTTTTATACAAAGTTGGCATTTGACCAAGATATTTCTCTCACCCAGCATGGGTATATGTAAAATGACACCCCAAAACACATTCCCCAACTTCTCCTGAGTACGGCGATACCAGATGTGTGACACTTTTTTGCAGCCTAGATGCGCAAAGGTGCCCAAATTCCTTTTAGGAGGGCATTTTTAGACATTTGGATACCAGACTTCTTCTCACGCTTTGGGGCCCCTCGAATGCCAGGGCAGTATAAATACCCCACATGTGACCCCATTTTGGAAAGAAGACACCCCAAGGTATTCAATGAGGGGCATGGCGAGTTCATATAAAAAATTTTTTTTTTGGCACAAGTTAGCGGAAATTGATATTTTTAATTTTTTTCTCACAAAGTCTCCCGTTCCGCTAACTTGGGACAAAAATTTCAATCTTTCATGGACTCAATATGCCCCTCACGGAATACCTGGGGGTGTCTTCTTTCCGAAATGGGGTCACATGTGGGGTATTTATACTGCCCTGGCATTCTAGGGGCCCTAAAGCGTGAGAAGAAGTCTGGAATATAAATGTCTAAAAAATTTTACGCATTTGGATTCCGTGAGGGGTATGGTGAGTTCATGTGAGATTTTATTTTTTGACACAAGTTAGTGGAATATGAGACTTTGTAAGAATAAAAAAAAAAAATATTCCGCTAACTTGGGCCAAAAAAATATCTGAATGGAGCCTTACAGAGGGGTGATCAATGACAGGGGGGTGATCAATGACAGGGGGGTGATCAATGACAGGGGGGTGATCAATGACAGGGGGGTGATCAGGGAGTCTATATGGGGTGATAACCACAGTCATTGATCACGCCCGTGTAAGGCTTCATTCAGACGTCCGGATGCGTTTTGCGGATCCGATCCATCTATCAGTGCATCCGTAAAAATCATGCGGACATCTGAATGGAGCTTTACAGGGGGGTAATCAATGACAGGGGGGTAATCAATGACAGGGGGGTGATCAGGGAGTCTATATGGGGTGATCACCACAGTCATTGATCATGCCCCTGTAAGGCTTCATTCAGACGTCCGGATGCGTTTTGCGGATCCGATCCATCTATCAGTGCATCCGTAAAAATCATGCGGACATCTGAATGGAGCTTTACAGGGGGGTAATCAATGACAGGGGGGTAATCAATGACAGGGGGGTGATCAGGGAGTCTATATGGGGTGATCACCACAGTCATTGATCATGCCCCTGTAAGGCTTCATTCAGACGTCCGGATGCGTTTTGCGGATCCGATCCATCTATCAGTGCATCCGTAAAAATCATGCGGACATCTGAATGGAGCTTTACAGGGGGGTAATCAATGACAGGGGGGTGATCACCACAGTCATTGATCATGCCCCTGTAAGGCTTCATTCAGACGACCGGATGCGTTTTGCGGATCCGATCCATGTATCAGTGCATCCGTAAAAATCATGCGGACATCTGAATGGAGCTTTACAGGGGGGTGATCAGGGAGTCTATATGGGGTGATCACCACAGTCATTGATCATGCCCCTGTAAGGCTTCATTCAGACGTCCGGATGCGTTTTGCGGATCCGATCCATCTATCAGTGCATCCGTAAAAATCATGCGGACATCTGAATGGAGCTTTACAGGGGGGTAATCAATGACAGGGGGGTAATCAATGACAGGGGGGTGATCAGGGAGTCTATATGGGGTGATCACCACAGTCATTGATCATGCCCCTGTAAGGCTTCATTCAGACGTCCGGATGCGTTTTGCGGATCCGATCCATCTATCAGTGCATCCGTAAAAATCATGCGGACATCTGAATGGAGCTTTACAGGGGGGTAATCAATGACAGGGGGGTAATCAATGACAGGGGGGTGATCAGGGAGTCTATATGGGGTGATCACCACAGTCATTGATCACGCCCCTGTAAGGCTTCATTCAGACGTCCGGATGCGTTTTGCGGATCCCATCCATCTATCAGTGGATCCGTAAAAATCATGCGGACGTCTGAATGGAGCTTTACAGGGGGTTGATCAATGACAGGGGGGTAATCAATGACAGGGGGGTGATCAGGGAGTCTATATGGGGTGATCAGGGGTGATTAGGGGTGATCAGGGGCTAATAAGGGGTTAATAAGTGACGGGGGGGGGGGGGGTGTAGTGTAGTGTAGTGGTGCTTGGTGCTACTTTACTGAGCTACCTGTGTCCTCTGGTGGTCGATCCAAACAAAGGGGACCACCAGAGGACCAGGTAGCAGGTATATTAGACGCTGTTATCAAAACAGCGTCTAATATACCTGTTAGGGGTTAAAAAAAACACATCTCCAGCCTGCCAGCGAACGATCGCCGCTGGCAGGCTGGAGATCAACTCTCTTACCTTCCGTTCCTGTGAGCGCGCGCGCCTGTGTGCGCGCGTTCACAGGAAGTCTCGCGTCTCGCGAGATGACGCGTATATGCGTGACTGTGCGCAGCGCTGCCACCTCCGGAACGCGATCCTGCGTTAGGCGGTCCGGAGGTGGTTAAGAAATGAGAAGCAACTCATTGAACCAGTTAGGGTTAAATAACTTATTGCCAGCTAAAAGATAATCGCCCATGCAGTAGTTATCTAAATAGAGGCTCATAACTATTTGCTTAGTTAAATCCAGTTGGCGAATTATTTTTTTGGACAGGCAGTGTATAAAACATGTAAAATCACACAGAAGATTGTGTCACATGCGCCTGACCCATAAGATGCTCTGAGGACCTCCCACTTGACCATAACCAAATTGAATTTATTATAAGTTCATTATGCTATATGTCAGCCATGTATAAATATAAGCATCAAACAAAAGTAAAGAACTCCTCAAAAAGAAATAAAAATGTATCCAAAAATGCATACAATATAGCAAACAATGTTATCAAAAAATAACATTAATTGGCTGCAGTATACAATTAGTACAGAATAATATATATAAAAAACAAACAAAAGAAAAGATGATGTCTGTGTTAATACCATAATGGATGAGAAACACCACGCATATCCCCATGCTTATCAAATGGTGCTTGCTTCAATTTTTGAGTCTCATGTTTATTGTTTTACTGAACGTTTGTCCTTTACTTGGGCATTAACTTCATGCTGTAAACCTATTTAATTATGTGCTGCCCAATGGATTTTCCTATGGGCTCTTTGTATACTTCAATAAAGTGTTCAACCAAACTGTGTGCGTGGCAGAAATGCGTAAGTCATTCTTGTTTTTAACCTTGTTCTGAAGATTTTATTTCTATTCACTGGTGCTGGAATCCTACAATTTGACCTAGTTGATCCCAGTGTTTCCTGCACAGAGGATTTAGGGTCTGGTGTGAGCTACTTACTACTTGTGATTTATTCAGTGCACATTTTTTTATAACTCTATGATGCCAAACTACTGTTTCTATAAAGGCATGCAATCATGAATAATGGTATTCAATCCTTCAACTACAGGTGCATATACACTGATAGGTACTGGAGCTACATGCAGTATACAGTATTTCCCAAATATATTATCAGTTTCACTTCTTTCAAAAATGGATACAGTTATTAACCATACACTTACATGTTCTCCACAGACAACAGCCCTGTCTTATTTACTACACGTAGAATACAGGCTGCCATAAATTGCTATCTTTAACCCCTTCATGACCAATGACGTAATAGTATGTCATAGCAGCAGGTGACTTCCCACATTTTTTTGTACTATTATGTCATGCTGATTGAACTGCAGAATCAGGGTAATAGATATTGAGTTTTGTTTGGCTGTTAACCCTTGATGTGTTACAGATTTTTTTTTATTAAAATGGAAAATATGCCAAAAAAGTGAAATTTAGAAACGTAGTCTTCATTTTCCTTTAATTCTTAGGGAATTCCTAAAGGGTTAACAAACTTTCTAAATCAGTTCTGAATAACTTGAGGGGTGAAGTTTCTAAAATGAGGTCATTTATGGGTGGTTTCCACTATGTAAACCCCACAAAGTAACTTCAGACCTGAACTGGTCCTTAAAAAGTGTGTATTAGAAATTTTTCAGGCAACATGTATACAGCTTTAAAAATTGGTCATTCTCTTTGAAAACCTTGGAGGTCGACTCTTATGCAAAAACATACGGTGATATATTAATGTGGCTGCGTCCACTGAAAATGTGTATAATTTATATGTTAATGAGAAAAACTTCAATAAAAAGATTTTTAAGAGTGTTGCTTCTAAAAGCCTTTTAACGTCCTAAAAAATAAAATGACATTTTCTAAATGATACCAGCATAAAGTAGACATATGGGGAATATTAAGTAATAAATATTTCATGAGGTATCACTTTTTGTTTTAAAAGCAGCAAAATTGAAATGATTTTTAATTGTGAATTTTCCCAAATTTTTGCAAAATTTTTGATTTTTTTCATAAATAAAGGTAAAATATAGTGACTCAAATTTATGACTGTCATGAAGTACAATGTGTCTGGTAAAATGGGGGAAAAAATACATTTTTATTTTTTTTTAAAAATACCAAATTTGCCAAAAATTGGGAAAAATTAGCAAATTTCCAAGTTTCAATTTCTATACTTCTATAATACATAGTAATACCTACAAAAATAGTTATTACTTTACATTCCCCATATGTCTACTTCATGTTAGGATCATTTTGGGAATGACATTTTATTTTTGGGGGACATTTACAAGGCTTAGAACTTTAGAAGAAAATCTTGAAATTTCTCAGAAATTTTCAAAAACCAACTTTTTAAGGACCAGTTCAGGTCTGAAGTCACTTTATTAGGCTTACATAATAGAAACCACCCAAAAATGACCCCATTCTAGAAACTACCCCCCTCAAGGTATTCAAAACTGATTTGCAAACATCGTTAACCCTTTAGGTATTCCACAAGAAATAATGGAAAATAGAGATACAATTTCAAAATTTCACTTTTTTGGCAGATTTTCTATTTTGATTTTTTTTTTTTCCAGTTACAAAGCAAGGGTTAACAGCCAAACAAAACTCAATACTTATGGCCCTGATTCTGTAGTTTACAGAAACACCCCATATGTGGTCGTAAACAGCTGTACGGGCACAAGGCAGGGAACAGAAGGAAAGGAATGCCATATGGTTTTTGGAAGGCAGATTTTGCTGGACTGTTTTTTTTACACCGTGTCCCATTTGAAGCCCCCCTGATGCACCCCTAGAGTTGAAACTCCATAAAAGTGACCCCATCTAAGAAACTACACCCCTCAAGGTATTCAAAACTGATTTTACAAACGTCGCTAACCCTTTAGGTGTTCTACAAGAATTAATGGAAAATAGAGATACAATTTCAAAATTTCACTTTTTTGGCAGATTTTACATTTTAATATTTTTTTCCACTAACAAAGCAAGGGTTAACAGCCAAACAAAACTCAATATTTATGGCTCTGATTCTGTAGTTTACAGAAACACCCCATATGTGGTCGTAAACTGCTGTACGGGCACACGGCGGGGCGCAGAAGGAAAGAAATGCCATACGGTTTTTGGAAGGCAGATTTTGCTGGACTGGTTTTTTGACACCATGTCCCATTTGAAGCCCCCCTGATGCACCCTTAGAGTAGAAACTCCATAAAAATGACCCCATCTAAGAAACTACACCCCTCAAGGTATTAAAAACTTATTTTGCAAACAACGTTAACCCTTTAGATGTTCCACAAGAATTAATGGAAAATAGAGATACAATTTCAAAATTTCACTTTTTTGGCAGATTTTCAATTTTAATATTTTTTTTCCAGTTACAAAGCAAGGGTTAACAGACAAGCAAAACTCAATATTTATGGCCCTGATTCTGTAGTTTACAGAAGCACCCCATATGTGGTCGTAAACTGCTGTACGGACACACGGCAGGGCACAGAAGGAAAGGAATGCCATACGGTTTTTGGAAGGCTTATTTTGCTGGACTGGTTTTTTGACACCATGTCCCATTTGAGGCCCCCCTGATGCACCCCTAGAGTAGAAACTCCAAAAAAGTGACCCCATTTTAGAAACTACGGGATAGGGTGGAAGTTTTGTTGGTACTAGTTTAGGGTACATATGATTTTTGGTTGCTCTATATTACACTTTTTGTGAGGCAAGGTAACAAGAAATAGCTGTTTTGGCACCGTTTTTCTTTTTGTTATTTACAACATTCATCTGACAGGTTAGATCATGTAGTATTTTTATAGAGCAGGTTGTCATGGACGCGGCGATACCTAATATGTATACTTTTTTTTTATTTATGTAAGTTTTACACAATGATGTTTTAGTGTCTCCATAGTCTGAGAGACATAGTTTTTTCAGTTTTTGGGCGATTGTCTAAGGTAGGATCAAATTTTTTGTGGGATGAGATGACGGTTTGATTGGCATTATTTTGGGGTGCATATGACTTTTTGATCGCTTGCTATTACACTTTTTGTGATGTAAGATGACAAAAAATTGCTTTTTTTACATCGTTTTATTTTATTTTTTACAGTGATCACCTGAGGGCTTAGGTCATGTGATATTTTAATAAAGCAGGTTATTACAGACGCGGCGATACCTAATATTTATACTTTTTTTTTATTTATGTAAGTTTTACACAATGATTTCATTTTTTAAATAAAAAAAATCATGTTTTAGTATCTCCATAGTCTGAGATTCATAGTTTTTTCAGTTTTTGGGCGATTATCTTGGGTAGGGTAGGATTTTTGCGGGATAAGATGACGGTTTGATTGGCACTATTTTGGGGTGCGTATGACTTTTGATCGCTTGCTATTACACTTTTTGTGATGTAATGACAAAAAATTGTTTTTTTTTACGCCTTTTTTTTTCTTTTTTTTACGGTGTTCATCTGAAGGGTTAGCTCATGTGATATTTTTATAGTGCCGGTCGATACAGACGCGGCGATACCCAATATGTATAATTTTTTTTAATTTACTAAAGTTTTACACAATAACAGCTTTTAAAAAATAAATAAATGATGTTTTAGTGTCTCCATATTCTGAGCCGTAGTTTTTTTATTTTTTGGGCGATTGTCTTAGGTAGGGGCTCATTTTTTGCGGAATGAGGTGACGGTTAGATTGGTACTATTTTGTTGTGCATACGCCTTTTTGATCACTTACTGTTGTACTTTTTGTGATGTAAGGTGACTAAAAAATTGTTTATTTACCACAGTTTTTATTTTTATTTTTTACGGTGTTCATCTGAGGGGTTAGGTCATGTGATATGTTTATAGATACCTAATATGTCAACTTTTTTTTCCCCCTATTTTTTACCAATTTTTTTTTACTTTATTTGGGGAAAATTACATTTTTGTTTATTTTTACTTAAAACTTTAAATTTTTGGGGGGAAAACTTTATTTTTTCAACTTTTTTTTTACTTAATTTTTTTTTTTTTACTTATTTACTTAACTTTTGGGGGTCTAATCCCTTTTAGAGTGCATTCCAATACTTTTGTATTGGAATGCATTGGCTGTATGAGTAATACATCGGGCAGCGAGCGGCGGTGATCGGAAATACATAGGACGTACCCGTACGCCCTGTGTCCTTAAGGACCGGGAAATCAGGGCGTACCGGTACGCCCTATGTCCTAAACAGGTTAAATCCCTTAGTGACCACACCAATTTTTTCAGAATCGCTTTCCAAGAGCTATGACCTTTTTGTTTTTTCATCAATGTACCTGTATGATGACTTATTTTTTGCAGGACAAGTTATAGTTTTTAACGCACCATTTTGGGTACATGTAATGATTGATTATATCCAGCTTTTACATCAGTAAAAAATCATATTAGTTGTCACTAAGGGTCAGGGGAACCCCAGCTATGTGTCTATACAAACAATTTGATAAGAAGGTCGCTGGTGACAGATTCCCTTTAAGCTTGATAAAGAAAATGACTTCAGAAATATGGGTATATAGCAGTTGAAACACTGATCCAATATATTCATGTAAGTTCATGTAGTCTGCATTTTAAAATACTATAAATGACAGGTTCACTACAGTGATATAATCAGTTTCTAAAATCCTCAGAACATCCCAGAGACACTGGGAGTTTGAGCAAATAATGTAAAATGCATTCGAATCATTTGATGACATTCTACACTACTACAATTACACACCTTACAAGAAGGGAACGTACAAATGATTGGCCACCTTATTTCTGTTTATGTAAAAATGAGCCCTGCTTATGACCTTAATGTGTCACACTGAATGTGTGTATTCAGAAGAAGCATCCCTTACTGATGATGCTTTTAAGGATGTCCCCAATTGAGTGTGACATATTAAGGTCACAGTTAGGACATATACAAAGAAGCCTTTTAAAAATCCACTAACACTCAATGTAGGTAGAGGTAAGAGATGAATAGCCCAAGGGTTAATGTCTATACAAGGATGACATTTCCCCGCACTTTCACTCTACCAAGGCTCTGTACTTATGAATGGGGCGTCTTGTTCTGCAGTTAAACATTCCTTCAAAAGTTTAAATATGGTCTTTCCTTGTTTTTTGATAATCCTGCACTCAATGTAAATTATACAGTCTGCCTCATACTGTACATACAGAGCAATGGGTTCATCCACAGTGTTGTAAAACAACTGAAATCTGATTTCTACTCTAAGTAGTTGTTGTAATGATAAATCCACACATATTCCCATTCCCATCTACAGCATTAGCTATAATCCTTATGCACATTGGTGATAAAGCTCCATACAAGTCATAGCATTGAAGAGGCTTGGACTGGCCCACAATAGAACAGGTGAACCTCCCCTGAGCAAGGTGGGTCCCTAGTCCACGACCCTCTGCACAAGTAGCACATGGCACAGTAGGGTGACTGTACCACATATACAGGGGCGGGCGTCTTAAAATTTTTTATTTTTTTATTTTTATTTTTTATTCTTCAGGGCCGCACCGCCGATCACCACAGGCGGCGCGGCCCTGGATGTCATTGCGGCCGTGCTGTGTGCTGTGGGGCAGGGGAGGGAGAGGTGTGTCCCTCCCCTGTTCTTCTGATAGGCCGCAGGCACTAATGCCTGCAGCCTATCAGAGGCCTGGCTCAGGCAGCGCGATGACGTCATTATCATCGCGACGCCTGAGCCCGGCAGCACACAGCAGGGACACAGGCCAGAAGAGGCTTGCATCGCTGCTGATGGAGGTAAGTATTAGTGTTTTTTTCTTCTTTGCGGGGGGCTGGCACTATGGGGGGGGTGGATCTGGCACTATGGGGGGTTTGATCTGGCACTATGGGGGGGCTTGCACTATAGGGGGAGCTGGCACTAAAGGGGGAGCTGGCACTATGGGGGGGCTGGCACTATGGGGGGGATCTGGCACTATAGGGGGGATCTGGCACTATGGGGGATCTGGCACTATAGGCGGGGCTTGCACTATAGCGGGGGCTGGCACTATGGGGGGATCTGGCACTATGTGGGGGATTTGGCACTATGGGGGGGATCTGGCACTTTGGGGGAGCTAGCACTATGGGGGGGCACTATAGGGGGATCTGGCACTATGGGGGGGACCTGGCACTATGGGGGGGATCTGGAACTATGGGGGGGATCTGGCACTATAGGGGGGCTTGCACTATAGGGGGGGCTGGCACTATGGGGGGGATCTGGCACTTTGGGGGAGCTAGCCCTATGGGGGGCACTATAGGGGGAGCTGGCACTATAGGGGGGCTAGAACTATGGGGGAGCTGGAACTATGGGGGAGCTGGCACTATGGGGGAGCTGGCACTATGGGGGGCTGGCACTATAGGGGGAGCTGGCACTATAGGGGGAGCTGGCACTATGGGGGGCTGACACTATGGGGGGGCTGACACTATGGGGGGGGCTGGCACTATAAGGGGGCTGGCACTATAAGGGGGCTGGCACTATGGGGGGGTCTGGCACTATGGGGGAGGAGCTGGCACTATGTGGGGGCTTGCACTATAGGGGGAGCTGGCACTATAGGGGGAGCTGGCACTATAGGGGGGCTGGCACTATGGGGGAGCTAGCACTATGGGGGGCTGGCACTATGGGGGGGCTGGCACTATGGGGGAGCTGGCACTATGGGGGAACTGGCACTATAAGGGGGATGGCACTATAAGGGGGCTGGCACTATGGGCGGGGATGGCACTATGGGGGGGAGCTGGCACTATGGGGGGGGAGCTGGCACTATTGGAGGAGCTGGCACTATGGGGGCATTTCTTGCTGGCACATTATGGGGGGGCACCATGGGGGAGAGGAGCACTATGGGGGTATCTGGGGGCTCTAAAGGGGCTTTTTTTTTTATTATTAGCACATTCTGGGGGGCACTATAGGGGAGAGCAGCACTATGGGGCATCTGGTGTTACTATAGGGGCATTATTTGGGGGCACTATGGGGAAGTGGGGGCTCTAAAGGGGCCTTTTGTATTGGAACATTATGGGGGGCACTATGGCATTTGGTAGCACTAAGGGGGCATTTTTTACTGGCACATTATGGCAGGTACTATAGGGGAGAGCGGCACTATGGGGCATTATTTGGGGGCACTATGGGGGAGTGGAGCACTATTGGGGCATATGGTGGCACTAAGAAGGGGAATTTTTTTACTGGCACATTGTGGGGGAGAGGAGCACTATAGGGGCATCTTCTGGGGGTACTAAGGGGCATTTTTTTACTGGCATATTATGGGGGACACTATGGGGAAGGGGGAGAGGAGCAGTATGAGTGCATTTACTGGGGCACTATATAGGGGTATTTTATACTGGCATACATTATGGGGACATTAGCTCAACTGCGGGCACTAAGCGGGGGTATTTCATGTACTGTCATATTATAGGGAAAATTAGTACTACTAGGGGGTATTATGGGGAGCTTTACTACTACTGGGGGGCTATGAGGAACATGATTACTAGGCACTATAGGGGCATTATTACTACTAAGTGTGCTCTGGCAGAGAATTATTTCTATTGGTGGGATTTTGGGGGGCACTGTTACTTTGGGGGCACCCTGGCATAGTATCAGCTTAGCACAATTATTTTTGGGGGACATTATCTTTATACTATTAGTGTCTGAGCGCAGTTATTTTTTAGAGCACTGTGTGCCAATAATTGTTTAAGGGGGCACTATCTGTGCGGTAGTAGTATTCCCGGGGGTACTGTTTCTGCAGTATAGTATTGGGGGCACTATCTGTGTGGTAGTAGTATTTCCAGGGGGACTGTTTCTGCGGTATAGTATTGGGGGTGGCAGGAAACTAATGTCTGTTTCTCAATCTCTGCAGAGACGGGAGATGGCAGAAAAATCATCATGGCGGTCTGGTCTGAATGGAGAAGATGAGGAAAGAGAACGTCTACATCAAAGGTGACATCACTGGATGTAAGAGGTATGTGGTGCTATGTAGGAGAGGAGATGCTCCGGCTCCTCCCCCTGCCATTTGCAGAAGGAGTATTCAGAGCTGGGTGAGGACGACGAAAGGGGGCAGCAGGCCACGGGCAGGTGGCAGATGGTGGGGGGGAACCACAAGCCTTGAGCAGGATCAGGGGAGGGAGGAGAGCGGAGGAGCTTCCTGGCTGTAGCTTGTTGTATAAGCAGGCAGTGCAGCCAGGACAGACCCTCCCCTCTCCGTATGATATGTAGAGACAGGCCTCAACTATAGAATGTCAGCTGTACAGTGTGTGTTGGGAGTGGCCTATTAAATGTAGGAGGGGCTTTTAATAATGGGCGGGGCTAAAAATGGGCCACTTGACTGGATTTGCCCCTAAGACTAAGGCTGCCAGCCCTCCCCTGACATATAGATAGGGAGCACCTCAGTCAGCCTGTGTTCACATATAAACTGGATAGATTATCTGGCAAACTTCCCTGTTTATTACTATAGATGCATCAGGTGATGACTTCTAGGCACAAAGGAAGGCCAGCAAGTATCCTCGTTCCCTATGGATCAGCATTCTTGAAGTAAATGCAGGGACTCCCAAACTCATCTTGAGGGTCTCGCTGCTGTCGCTGTATGAGCATCAGTATTTGCGTCCAGCTTTATAGTGGGCCTCCAGAATGAATTTTACTGGTGCGCCCGAGGCAACGCAATCCGACACTGGCCTCTGACATCATATGAAAGGCCATTTCATGGCATGCTCCATTTGAAACTAGATTAGGGTGCTATTATGCCTTATTAGTTGGTTCTAGGGCTGAATATCTCTGTAATACGGCTGCAAATGAAGCACCATGTGGAGGCACACAGAGTTCCTATGGCTCTGCCACGTACAGTACATGCAGCTTAACCAATCCTCATATTTTTTTATATACTGCTACTTATATTTTTTATAGTTTTTATGATTACAATGCTGTTATTAGATTTTTTAGCAAAAGCACTTACATTCTATAGTACAGACCTACAGTAGCTGGAGATTTTTAACCACAGTACTGTCACTTATTGTACAGTATGTATTATTTAAAAATGAATGACCATTAGTCTGATTTCACATGAAGTAATTTGGGTGGCATTTTTCTGCATTTTTGTATTTCTTGCACGTGTGTTTTTGGCAGCATGCCAGCTCCACATGTTAGCTGAAGTCTCTGGTAAATATAAAACTCAAGAGATACAAGTATTTTTTTGATACTGATGTTTTTATCCTATTGTATATACCACACAAAAAAATAGGAGATAGCGTCCACCTGGCCTGACTCTAACTGGTATGACCATTGTTTTTCATCTCTAGTCTAGTTGCGGTGTGTTGTGAGCACATTGAGATATTTCCAGAGGGTGGTTCTCTCTTCCTTACTCAATGTATTATATGTTCACTATACCTTACTCTCTGTTCAGCATTACTTTATAGACACACCACCCTTAGATGTACATATCCTGGTCAGGTGGCGCTTCTAATTGGACATATTCACTATATGCTCATTATTTTGTTATTTTATAGGATCATGTTTGGTTAATTTGTGATTTTTTTGAATAAAGACTATATATTTTTAATCTATGGGACGTAAATCTACTCTTTTTTGTGTGGTATATATATTGTATGCATACCCTATGAGGTTAGTTTTCTGTTGTAATGTGTTTCAACAGAGACGCTCTTCAAAAGATTTCTAAAAGCTGAGCTATTTCTATGAGAGTGACCCAGAGGAACATCTGTTCACACTTCCTAGATTAGAAGTTGACAAGATCAGCAGACTGGGACTCAAATTTCATTGTATCATCAATCGTAGCATATAATCAATAACAGGCAGCAATAGCCACATTACAGGATGCCATATAGTGAAGGCTAATAATATCAGCCCATCCAAGTCTCTCATATGTAGTAACTAGAAGCTTGTCTCCATAGAGTAAAGAAACAGAGTACAATAATGCAAAAATAATTTTTATAGCTTGATAGCTCCTTTTGCTGTGGAAGCACTGGTGTTGGTTCTCCTCTGAGTTCCTGCTTGTCTGCATACTTTGGAGTTAAGTGTTTCTTTTTCCTATTGTTTGTTTGTGTTTTTTTCCCTTCCTTTTGGTATTAGGTCTGATGAGGTCTCCTGTTCATTCAGCATGGAAGGAACAGGCTATCCGTAGTCCTGTGTCACGAGGGTGTCAAGAGCCACGCCTGACTCCGTTATACCCGGGGTCAGGAAGTCGCAGCGGGTGGCTGCGCGCTCTATGTCTAAAGACAGTGCTGTTTATTAATGGTAGCTTTCTGGGTTTGCCTTGCAATCCTTTTTGGCTCACTCAGGGATCCGTAGCTTCTCCTCCTCAGCTGTTTCTTGTCCAGCAATCCCAACCTCCTTATATTCCCATCTCCCACTTCTCTGGTTGCCAGATATAGAGCTTCCTGCCTGGACTTCTATACTGACCCACTGGAGCTGTGTAGCTGTGTTCTCTGGTTGTTGTTCCAGAACGTTACCCTCCGGATCCCTGTTGGGCCTTGGTGGTCTGCTGTTGTCGCTTACCTGGGATTATATGTTTGTCTGTATTGTCTGTCCTCTCCTTGGTGTTTTCCTCTTAGTGTCAGTGGTGCGGACTAGTGACCCCACCGCCCCGTTCACTACATAGGGCTCATCTTATGGAAAGCCAGGGTTTAGGCACGTGATCGGCGTACGGGTGAGGCCCTGTCTAGGGACGTCAGGGCAGTCAGGTGCCAGCCGCAAGGTGAGTCAGGGGTCACCATCTTTCCCTCTCCCTTGGACAGGGCCTTCCCATTTCCCTCCCTTTGCGTGACGCCGGTCATTACATTCTGACACTATCTCCAGGGCCATGTTAGGTGAGATAGGGCCTTGGTCCTGGTGTATAAACATTCCTACCATCGATGTCTGTTCATACTGTTAGTAGTCAGGGCACGGATTAGAGATTCACTAGGTGGTGACTATCCCCCTATCCCTAGTTTCCAGTCCTCGTACCTTTCCCCCCCTCCCTCCTGTGTTCGGTGTGGTGTGTTTTCCCCACACTGCGCCGGGACAATGGCTTCTTCAAATCAGCTGATAGGTGGGACTGCTGGTAGTCAGACTCCACCCATCTGATATTGATGGTTTATCCTTAAAATAGGTCATCAATATATAATTCCCAACACATCCATTTAACTTAATGGAGCACCTTTTCACACTTCACACATAGATATAACCCACAGTAATTAAAAGCTGCTTAACTATGTAACTATATTGCATCACTTATCTTGTACTGATCATGAGTTACTAATTGTATTACAGTGCAGAGCTGCATTTACAATTCTGCTGCTTGTTTTTGAGCAGACAAATTCTGAGTAGCAGCTGATTGTGAGGAAGGAAGTGTTATTTCCTGACAGTCCGCTGTTCGTTAAGTGGAGGTGAAGCACTGCATTTCCATGCAGTGATCACCTCCAAAGTTTGACAAGTGATCACTGGTGCTAACACTCCTCCCCATACAAAATCATTGCTCCTGTGGAGCGGAGTGCTGTTTAGACACCGTGATCTGCTGGACGGAAACGATGATTGAAGTCCCTGCACCTCTGATCATTTTACCTGATGAACCAGCACTTCGCACAGCAGCACCTTTATACCGGCAGATATCGGGAACAAGCGTGTAACCAGCCTGAATATAGGGCAGTGTAAATCTAGCTTAAAAGTTTGAAACTAATCACTTCATTATGCTCTCCATACATACATCAACCTTTTCTCTTCATTTTTTTTCTCTGGTACTCCAGTCTGGTTTATGTCATCCATATGCTTTCATAGGCTTTTCACTACTGCCAATATTTTTAGTGATAATGATTAATGTACATAGTTTATTGCTTGTTTTATATTTAGGATATTTAGTTAAAAATAATGTAATAAATAATCGAGGGTGACATAATCTTCACTTAATCCAACTCCTTAAACTGTGCAATTGTATATGGCAACACTAGAAAAAATATGTAATGAACTATGAGACAAATCACACACAAAAAGTAATGAACTATGAGACAAATCATGAACATGGTGGATAAATTGAATTTTTGCTTTTCAGTATCCACATCATTCATGTCCACAGGGCTGGCTCCAGGTTCATGTGGGCCCTTGGGCGATAAAGTCTCAGTGGGCCCCCTTGTGGCATTTTGCATGGTGTTTACAGCAATGAAACTGCATGTATTATAGATGAAATACCTTACACAAAGCATGCTACAGAGCGGATATATGTGAATCGGTCCTATGTGCCTACTTTGATTTTCTACCCAGTGTTTCAGTCCCTCAGGTCTACTCACAGATTTTTGCCCCCTCACAGTAGATATGCCAAGATATGCCCCCTTCATAGTAGATATTCCAAGATATGTGCCCCCTCACAGTAGATATGCCAAGATATTTGCCCCCTCACAGTTGATATGCCAAGATATGTGCCCCCTCACAGTATATATGCCAAGATATGTGCCCCTTCACAGTAGATATCCCAAAATATGTGCCCCCTCACAGTTGATATGCCAAGATGTGTGCCCTCTTATGGTGGATATGCCAAGATATGTGCCCAGTGCCCCTTCACAGTAATAATGCCCACTGTGCCCCCTTCACAGTAATGATCCCCATGTGCCCCCTCCACAGTAATAATCCCCATTGTGCCCCCTTCACAGTAATAATCCCCATTGTGCCCCCTTCACAGTAATAATCCCTATTGTGCCCCCTTCATAGTAGAAATCCCTATTGTGCCCCCTTCACAGTAATAATGCCCACTGTGCCCCTTTCACAGTAATAATGCCTATTGTGCCCCCTTCACAGTAATAATGCCCTATGGCTCTGTGCCCCCTCCATAGTAGAAATGCCCATTGTGCCCCCTTCACATTAGTAATGCCCTCTGTGCCCCCTCCAGAGTAGAAATGCCCTCTGTGCCCCCTCCATAGTAATAAAGTCCTCTGTGCCCCCTCCATAGTAATAAAGTCCTCTGTGGCACCTCCATAGAAATAAAGACCTCTGTGCCCCCTCCATAGTAATAAAGTCCTCTATGACCCCTCTGTATTAAAAACAAAAAATCACAGTAACTACTCACCTTGTCCCGTTCCTGAAGCTCACAGTCCTCTCTTCCTTGCAGATACAGATCGCTCTGCAGCACTGTGTGGGCGGAGCTTATGCAGGCTTCCGGGCTGCAGGATCCGCACACTACTTGTTGCTTTTACATTGTAATTCTTTTACTCTGGCATTTTCAATGACTGTTTAACCAACTGTAAAAATAGTCCCAGCATTAACTAATAGTCATCATTAAGGGTACTTTCACACTTGCGTTGCTGGATTCCGGCAATCTGTATGCAAACGGATACCATTTGTGGACGGATCCGGATACGGATCCATCTCACAAATGCATTGCAATACCGGATCCATCTCTCTGGTTGTCATCCGGAAAAAACGGAACATTTGGGGCATTAATGCATTTCAATGTAAAATAATGCCGGATCCGACATTCCGGCAAGTGTTCTAGAATTTTGGACAGAGACAATACCGCAGCATGCTGCTGTATGTTCTCCATTGACTGAACTGAAGATATCCTGATGCATACTGAACGGATTGCTCTCCATTCAGAATGCATTAGGATAAAACTGATCACTTTTTTCCGGTATTGAGCCCCTAGTACGGAACTCAATACCGGAAAAGTTTAACGTGTGAAAGCGTGAAAGTACCCTAAGCCTGAAACATTCTACTAGCAACTAAAAGAACTAACCGTTACTTCCTGGGGTACTTTCTGCTCATTACATTAGAGTAAATAATTCTGCTTAACTAACATTTGGTATTTGCAAAATGAATAAATAAAGGTGTCCTTGATGTCTCCTTGCTTTCTTAAGTTCAGAGATAGCTGGTGGAAATATTTTGGAAGAATGATTAAATGTTGCTTATGCATAGAATAAAAATGGGAGAGTTAAAAGCATTCTGAAGACTGATTTAATTATTTTCAGCTCTAATATTCTTTATTTAAATCTATCTATATATATTTGTAGACTATATTGGGCAGACTGGATGGGCCAAATGGTTCTTATCTGCCGACACATTCTATGTTTCTATTAAATATCATCTATATAAATATATATCTCTCATCTTTATCTTTGTCATATCTATGCCTATCGAAAATATATCACTCTCTCATATCTATCTACCTATCTATCTATAATTTTTGTATCTACTGTACAATGATCTTAGATGAGTAAATCGATTCTAAATCAAGAATTCTTCACAAATTTCACAAAACTTCTCCAAATGAATCCACATTTTTGGTGGTTTGCTTTGCCTGCTAATTTTCTTTCAAAATTAAATTCAGTACACTAGTGAGGGGAACCAGGGTACGGAGGATGAATACAAAAGATCACATGACCCTGAGCAATGTGATCAAATGGTGGGCTATCCAGTCAGCCTGATGGCCAATCAGGAGGAAGGATACTGGATGATCTTTCAGGCTCTATGCTAGCTGTGAAGCACAGATGTCATTGTGAGCTCAGCCACGTATGTCATAGGACGTCTCTGCCATGTCTCTGACAAACTTCAGTTAGATACAGAAGCCAGCCATCTTGCATGGTCTTGCAGGGATAGTGTAGGGATTGTGCTGAAAATATATTTAGTTAGGTAGTAAAGACCGGGTTTGATCCAAACCTTCAAATTTTTTGGACAGCAGACGAGCCAAAATATTTTGAGGTCTGTTTTGGAGGAATCCACTAAAACGGCGTGGAGCACCATTTTAGTGCATGTGTCAGCGAGAAAAAAGCACTAGGGAGGAAGAAGGAGGGTTCTTACATGACCCTGAGAGGAAGCGCATGTCCTGATTGTCTTGCAGGCTGACAAACAGCCTGGATGAGCCAATCAGTTCTGCAGCAGGCAGTGAGGTGCCCTAGCAGAACGAGCAGAAAGTCATTCTGTGCCGGGCAGTGAGAAAGGCTGGTTGGGTGTCACTGTGTCTGCCAGGAAAACTATCTTAGGGACTCAGGGACAGTGAAAAATCAATCAGGGACAGTCAGAAATAAATCAGGCTTCTTGCCCGGAAGAGTGAAGGGAAAGGCTTGAGGATTCCAAAGAATTCCTTCTCATTTTCAAAATAACTTTTGTTATTTTGAAAATGTACAAGATGAAAATAAAAAACATGTGTTTGCTTAAAATACAAAGGGAATGTATCATCTTTAACTTTATGCCTTTCGGAGATCATTTCATCTTCAACTTGCTTAACTGTTCATGGTAACAGTACTTTTGACAAGCAGTGCCCAAACATTAGCATGCCACTGTATTCACACAGTGTGCATTAATGATGCGACAGAGTTCAGCTTACTAAAACACTATGACAAATGAGGTTTGCCTTTTGTGTGGTAATCTTGTGGCTGCTCGCATGGAAAAGCTAAGTCCATCAGACTGGGAGCAACTCTTCCCTGCAGATCCATGTGTTTCAACAGAGATAATGAATTGAAGGAATCGTGTTGAAACAAGTCCTTTACGTAGTTATATAACAGTAATTTGTACTGTACATTAAATGGTATCTAATGCCAAAGCAGAAAGGGCAGTTCTGCTAGCATAGCTATTTTGGTAGATTACAGTGATAAGGATTCTGTACTTCCAACATATCATTTCTATCTACTTCCAAGAAGTAAAGTTGTTGCGACCACTTAGACATACGGGACTGTAGTAGATCTGAATTATGTCCGTAGCAGATATACAATGTGAAATGGGATACAGGTTGCACTGGTTATAAATATAAGAAAACTATATTTGTATTAACTGACATAAAAAAAAAACATTTTAGCTATCTTGACCTTTTTTTGTATTGTTTTATGTGGAATTGAACTGCACTTTATTATTCTTATGTCATGCAATTAATATATGGGTGTGTTTACTGAGAATATGGGATTAAATCGTACCTATATATAATAGTTTCACTGCCTAGATGGACGGTTAAAAATAACAAATAAATCTTTTTTGAAAACTTTTATAGTTAAATCACTCAGTTTGTATTGCCTTACTAAAATCACCAAGAAAGACATGCAGATCAGAAGTAGTGTCTCAATAAGACTATAGTGATAGTGATAGTATCATTTAATTACGGGAACCTGGCCAAAGCAGAGAAGTTGTACCTTAGTGTGCATATATAGGTATTGTTAAAATCCATAAGCATACCTCCTGCTCTGACCATGTTTAGTGCTGACTAAGGTCTCCTACTAAATGAAAGGTTTCCTCTTTCTGTGTTGACTATGGAGAAAAAATGTCATGTGTTGATGCCAGAAGGGCATCCTCTGTTATTAACTGAGCTGTTTTTCAAGTTGAGGAACAGGTCTTTAAGTTTGGTTTCATGGCACATTGACCAGTGACAGTGAAAACATCATTCACTGTAGCAGCTTCATCCGACCTTGAAAATCTGTAGACAAGATGTGAAAAAAGATGAATGTAATAGTAATGTCACCATCCACATGCTAGGCAGTAAAATCAGAACTGTCCCTTATTTTATTGCTATGGTGGCATTTTTATGGTATTTCCAATATCGCAATACTATGGGCTTGATAAACCAATTTATAGAAATGCCTATGTAAAGACGTAATTTTCCATAATATTTTCAGATTCACACTATGCTAGAAGAACAGGCTGAAAGAACTGGGTAAATTTAAATGGGTGACACTTTAGCTGTGGTTGGCACTATTGCCTTCCTGCTCTATTGTGTTTGTGATATGCTCTTTATGTTTTTTTATTTACTTCAGTATTCCTGCATACTATAAAACAGTGTTTGCGAACCTATGGCACAAGTGCCAGAGGCGGCACTCAGAGCCCTCTCTGTGGGCACCAGCACCCTGGAAAAAAATCTATTGTTTACCAATCTGCCTTAGACTTCTCCTGCCATTCATCAGCGCAGGGCACACTATGAACGGCACAGGTAGCACACTGAATGAAGGCTGGTTATTATAGCTAAATTATAAAGTATATGGAAGATGTACTATATTGGACTGTAGTATTCAGGGTAAATTGCCGTGTTGGCACTTTGCGATAAATAAGTGGGTTTTGGGTTGCAGTTTGGGCCCTTGGTCTCTAAAAGGTTTACCATCACTACTATAAAACATGTTTGGATTCACATCAAATTGGCCCTAATGTCTATTAAGATTAGGAATCAGCACCAATTCATGTATGGTTTGAGGAATGTATTGCCTCTTGAAAAATAAGTAGTAGTAATGTGTTATTATATACTAAAGTGGCCATTTTGTTATGTTCACCTACTTAAGTTTTGTGTGTGAACAGGCCCCATTGTCCATACCCATCATCCCTATGGATCAGTTAAACTCAAGGTTTGTCTGAGACACATACAAGAAAAACTGAGATAATAATAAGTCCAGCACACAGACATGAGATTCCGGCATAATAGAACATTTGTTCCTCAGCTAACATGTAACATCAATGCTTCAACCAATACATAAAGCAAACCAACAGTTCATACTTCAAGGAACATATAAAAAGTTGTAAAGCACTTTTCTGTTACATAATTATGTTTCTCATGTATGGCAACATGAGAAAGGAATATTTTCTGGATTTCGGACGGATCTGTGTTGTTCCCCCTTAGGCCCCTTTCACACGGGCGAGTATTCCGCGCGGATGCCATGCGTGAGTTGAACGCATTGCACCCGCACTGAATACCGACCCATTCATTTCTATGGGGCTGTTCAGATGAGCAGTGATTTTCACGCATCACTTGTGTGTTGCGTGAAAATCGCAGCATGTTCTATATTCTGCGTTTTTCACGCATAAGCCCCATAGAAGTGAATGGGGTTGCATGAAAATCGCAAGCATCCGCAAGCAAGTGCGGATGCGGTGCGATTTTCACGCACGGTTGCTAGGAGATGATCGGGATGGAGACCCGATCATTATTATTTTCCCTTATAACATGGTTATAAGGGAAAATAATAGCATTCTGAATACAGAATGCATAGTAAAATAGCGCTGGAGGGGTTAAAAAAAAATAATAATAATTTAACTCACCTTAATCCACTTGATCGCGGAGGCCGGCATCTCCTTCTGTCTCCTTTGCTGAACAGGACCTGTGGTGAGCATTCATTACAGGAAAATGACCTGTGGTGACGTCACTCCGGTCATCACATGATCCATCACATGATCCATCACCATGGTAAAAGATCATGTGATGGATCATGTGATGACCGGAGTGACGTCACCACAGGTCATTTTCCTGTAATGAATGCTCACCACAGGTCCTGTTCAGCAAAGGAGACAGAAGGAGATGCCGGCCTCCGCGATCAAGTGGATTAACCCCATAGGGACACAGCCTTATTTCACCTTAAGGACCAGGCCATTTTTTGCAAATCTGACCACTGTCACTTTAAGTGCTGATAACTTTAAAACACTTTGACTTATCCAGGCCGTTCTGAGACAGTTTTTTCGTCACATATTGTACTTCATGACACTGGTAAAATAAAGTAAAAAAAAATATTTCTTTTGCACAAAATAATACCTAATTTACCAAAAATTTGGAAACATTTGCAAATTTTAAAGTTTCAGTTTCTCTACTTCTGTAATACATAGTAATACCCCCAAAAATTGTGATGACTTTACATTCCCCATATGTCTACTTCATGTTTGAATTGTTTTGGGAATGATATTTTATTTTTTGGGGATGTTACAATGTTTAGAAGTTTAGAAGCAAATCTTGAAATTCTTCAGAAATTTACAAAAACCCAATTTTTAGGGACCAGTTCAGGTCTGAAGTCACTTTGTGAGGCTTACATAATAGAAACCACCCCAAAATGACCCCATCTAAGAAACTACACCTCTCAAGGTATTCAAAACTGATTTTACATACGTTGTTAACCCTCTAGGTGTTGCACAAGAGTTATTGGCAAATGGGGATGAAATTTGAGAATTTCATTTTTTTGTCTAATTTTCCATTTTAACCCATTTTTTACACTAGCAAAGCAAGGGTTAACAGCCAAACAAGACTGTATCTTTATTGCCCTGACTTTGCCGTTTACAGAAACACCCAATATGTGGCCGTAAACTACTGTACAGCCACACAGCGGGGCGTAGAGTGAAAGGTGCGCCGTTTGGTTTTTGGAGGACTGATTTTTATGGACCGGTTTATTTACACCGTGTCCTGTTTCAACCCCCCTGATGCACCCCTGGAGTAGAAACTCCCTAAAAGTGACACCATCTAAGAAAGTACAACCCTCAACGTATTCAAAACTGATTTTACATACGTTGTTAACCCTTTAGGTGTTGCACAAGAGTTATTGGCAAATGGGGATGAAATTTGAGAATTTCATTTTTTTTTCTAATTTTCCATTTTATCCCATTTTTTCCACTAACAAAGCAAGGGTTAACAGCCAAACAAGACTGTATCTTTATTGCCCTGACTCTGCCATTTACAGAAACACCCAATATGTGGGCGTAAACTACTGTACGGCCACACAGCGGGGCGTAGAGTGAAAGGTGCGCCATTTGGTTTTTGGAGGGCAGATTTTTATGGACCGGTTTATTTACACCGTGTCCTGTTTCAACCCTCCTGATGCACCCCTGGAGTAGAAACTCCCTAAAAGTGACCCCATCTAAGAAAGTACACCCCTCAAGGTATTCAAAACCGATTTTACATACGTCGTTAACCCTTTAGGTGTTGCGCAAGAGTTATTGGCAAATGGGGATGAAATTTGAAAATTTCATTTTGTTTGCCTTATTTTCCATTTTAACCCATTTTTTCCACTAAAAAAGCAAGGGTTAACAGCCAAACAAGACTGTATCTTTATTGCCCTGACTCTGCCGTTTACAGAAACACCCAATATGTGGCTGTAAACTACTGTACGGCCACACAGTATGGCGTAGAGTGAAAGGTGCGCCGTTTGGTTTTTGGAGGGCTGATTTTTATGGACCGGTTTATTTACACCGTGTCCTGTTTCAAACCCCCTGATGCACCCCTGGAGTAGAAACTCCCTAAAAGTGACCCCATTTTGGAAACTACGGGATAAGGTGGCATTTTTTGGGGGACTATTTTTAGGGTACATATGATTTTTGGTTGCTCTATATTACATTTTTGTGAGGCAAGGTTACCAAAAATTAAAATTCAGAAATTTCATCTCCATTTGCCATTAACTGTTGAGGAACACCTAAAGGGTTAATAAAGTTTGTTCTGAATACCTTGAGGGGTGTAGTTTCTTAGATTGAGAGTTTTTACTCTAGGGGGGCATCAGGGGGGCTTCAAAAGGGACATGGTGTCAATAAAAAAGTCCATCAAAATCGGCCTTCCAGAAACCATGTCGGTCCTTTCCTTTTGCGGCCTCCCTTTAACTGATACAGCAGTTTGTGGCATTTCTGTAAACTGCAGTATCAGGGTAATAAATATAAACTTTTGTTTGGTTGTTAACCCTTGTTTTGTTACCGGAAAAAACTGATTGAAATGGAAAAGTGCCAAAAATAGCGTTTTTGGCACCGTTTTTTTTTGTTTCTTTTTTAACCGTGTTAATCTGGGGGGTTAGGTCATGGGATATTTTTATAGAGGAGATTCTTACGGACGCAACGATACCTAATAAGTCTACTTTTTTTTTACAATTATTTAGGTTTTTGACTATATTATCCTTTTTGATACAAATTTTTTTTTTGGTATCTCTAGAGTTTAAGTGTCATTTAAAAAAGAATTTTTGATCCGATTATCTTATGTGGGGGCTCATTTTTTGCGGGACGAGCGGACGGTTTTATTGGCACTATTTTGGGGGCTATATGACTTTTTGATCGCTTGCTATTAAACTTTTTATTATGTAAGGTGACAAAAACTTTTTTTGCACCTTTTTTTTCTTTTTTTTTTGACCGTGTTAATCTGGGGGGTTGGGTCATGGGGAATTTTTATAGAGGAGATTATGACCGACGCGGCAATACCTCATATGTCTACTTTTAATAAATTATTTTCATTTTTTTGGGTGTCTCAAGTCTGAGAACCAGTTTTTTTATCCGATGTCAGTGCTAAATTGGGATATAACTTTAGTACTCCATGGAAGTGTGATACTCCCTGAAGCAACCAATAATGCAAAGGCCCGGATGATCGGGGCACGTGTCACATTGAGTTGTGGTGTCCTTCCGTATCCCCCTCCTGTGACACACTCTGCACCTTTTTTGGGTTCGTCCCTTCTTTCCCGTATGGGGGACCACACCTGGAAAGTGTTGGCCAGGGACGATCCGGGCGCCTCCAGTTCCCGAGGTACTCCGGCCTGCTCTTTCCCGGTCTGAAAAGATCAGGGCCTTGAGGACCGCCTCATAGAACTGGAGGAATGTCCCTGTGCTGCCATCGCTTCGGGATAGTACAAAAGAGTTGTACATGGCAACCTGTACCAAGTAGACCGCAACTTTTTTGTACCATGCCCGGGTTTTGCGCATGGCGTTTTATGGCTTGAGGACTTGATCAGAGAGAACAACTCCTCCCATATACCGATTGTAGTCGACGATACAATCGGGCTTGAGGACCGTTGCCGCGGTACCTCGCACAGGGACAGGGGTGATGCCGTTACCATGAATTGTGGACAGCATAAGGACATCCCTCTTGTCCTTATACCTGACCAGCAACAGGTTTCCAGTGGTAAGGGCACGGGTCTCACCCCTGGGGATAGGTACCTGGAGGGGGAGGGCAGGGAGGCCGCGTTGATTTTTCCGCACGGTCCCACAAGCAGACGTGGATCTGGCGGCAAGGGACTGGAATAAGGGGATACTGGTATAAAAGTTATCCACGTACAGGTGGTAACCCTTATCCAGCAGTGGGTACATAAGGTCCCACACAAGTTTCCCGGTAACACCCAGAGTGGGGGGACATTCTGGGGGTTGAATCTGGGAATCTCGCCCCTCGTATATACGAAATTTGTAAGTGTACCCTGAGGTACTCTCACAAATTTTGTATAGCTTCACGCCATACCTCGCCCGCTTGGAGGGCACATACTGGCGGAAAATGAGTCTCCCCTTGAACGCAATGAGAGACTCATCAACCACGACCTCCCTTCCAGGTACATAGGCCTCCATGAATTTGGCCCCAAAGTGATCGATGACCGGCCGGATTTTATACAGACGGTCATGGGCAGGATCACCTCGGGGGGGACATGCTGAATTATCGGAATAATGCAGACATTTCCGGATGGCCTCAAACCGGGAGAGTGTCATGGCCGTACTGTAAAGTGGGGTCTGGTATAGGACGTCCCCACTCCAGTAATGCCTGACACTGGGTTTCTTGACCAGGCCCATATGCAGCACGAGGACCCAAAATGTCCTCATTTCGGCTGCACTGACCGGCGTCCAGCCACCGGGCCTGGCCAAAAAGGAGCCCGGGCGTTGAGCAACGAACTGCTGGGCGTACAGATTCGTCTGCTCCACCATCAGATTTACCAGTGGGTCACTGAAAAAATGACAAAAAAAGTCATATTCAGTGTAGCCCACTGTGGAAATCTGTATTCCTGATTGGCCTACAAAATCAGGAATCACGGGCTCGTATCGCTCTGGGCTACACCAGAATAGTTCACCGGCAGGGTACTCCGGTGGATTTAACTGGTGGGCCGGGAAACCAGTACGAGCCCCAGAGCTGCTCGTACCAGGCTGGGCCACAGGGTCCCTAACATGGCGGTCCCCTTGCTCCGCCTGGCTGCGTCTCCGCCGCCTTGGGGGCTCATCATCATCACTAGATGATGAGGAGGACGCGGATGACAACAGGAATGTGGGGTCATCCTCGTCCTCACTGGGACTCTCGGAGTCAGAGGCAAGCTGGGCGTATGCCTCCTCGGCCGAGAACGTCCGGCGGGCCATAGGGGAGTGTGTGTCTGCGTGTATATGTGCGTGTGTGTAACTCTTTATTTTGTGTGCGTGTGTGTGGGGGCACGGGTGTTCACGAACTCACCCTAAAACTAACAGAAAAAAAGGCCAAAAAATGTAAAAAAAAAAATTCAAAACCGCTGATCAACCGTCCGAAGTTGGGGTGGGGTGTGCTATGCGCTAACAGTGGCCGGACGCTAAGAGTGCCGGCCACAGTCAACGTACACAAAAAAATTATAATAATCCTGCACCCCAAAAAAGCAGGGGGGGCAGGGGGGGTAAGCGGCAGCACTCCTGGGGGTCTCTAGGGTCACACAGCTGTGCTGTGGACCCCAGACCCCCTAACTTAGGGTGATGCAATCAAAGTTGAACAAACTAACTTTCCCTTTTTCTTTTCCTGCCTAACCCAAACTTTCCCTATGCTCTCTCTATGTGCCTGCTGGATAGATGGGGGGTGCTGGGGCACAGATCGGGTCCTGGGTGGCACAGATGGGGCGATGCTGGCACAGACTGACGAAGTGCAGGCAGCTCCTCTCTCCTCCGGCTCCAGAACACAAAAGGAGGAGGAGAGGAGTGCCTGCATCTTTTGAATCTGCCGCCGTCCCGCCCACAGACCAATCAGAGGCGATCCTGAGTGGTGATGTCACCATCACCACTCAGGATCGCTGGATGGTGATTGGTGGGGTGAAATCACACCACCATCACCATCCTGTTCCGGGTTATCGGGTCTTCAGAGACCCGAATAACCCAGAAACTCAGAATACCGCGGTTTGACCTGCGATCGCTGACATGGGGGGGGGTCACAGGACTCCCCGGCGCATTTAGCCTAGGTGCCTGCTCAATGATTTGAGCAGGCACCGGGTTCCGATCACCGCCCCCACCCGGCGGCAGTGATCGGAACCATACATGACGTACCGGTACGTCCTTAAGTACCAGGACATCATGACGTACCGGTACGTCATGTGTCCTTAAGAGGTTAAGGTGAGTTACATTTTTTTTTTTTTATTTTAACCCCTCCAGCGCTATTTTACTTAGCATTCCCTATTCAGAATGCTATTATTTTCCCTTATAACCATGTTATAAGGGAAAATAATACAATCTACAGAACACCGATCCCAAGCCCGAACTTCTGTGAAGAAGTTTGGGTTTGGGTACCAAACATCCCCTTTTTTTCTCACGCGAGTGCAAAATGCATTACAATGTTTTGCACTCGCGCGGAAAAAACGCGGGTGTTCCCGTAACGCACCCGCACATTTTCCCGCAACGCCCGTCTGAAAGAGGCCTTACAGTTAATGGGTCCGGATGGCATTCAGTTTCTGGCAATGCCAGATCGACAGCCTGCCAGATCTCACGAATGTTAGTGTGAAACTACCATAATACTCATTGAATTATACTTTTCTAGAACTTTGAATCCTTCAAACAGAATAAAGTCACCCAATTGCAGGCTCCCTCATTAGTGTTGGCGGTGTTGTATCATAAGCAGTATGCACTGCCGGTGTAATAGCTGGGGAGAATTGGGATGGTAGATGTGTTCACTATGATTCCTGCTGCCCAGTGTTAAAATGGAGCGCACCTAGCTTTACTACTTCCCCGGCTGTGAAGTTATATACTTACAGTACACCCCAAATAAATAAGTCAAAGAAAACAGGAGGGGAAGCTCTAACTTATGTTTACTGGCAGTTAAGGATAAAGAGTTTTAATTTGACAGGCAGAAGCACACAAACTTAACTTTTTTTCTTCTGACATGCAGTGGCACAAAACTTGTACAAAACTGTTTCACCAGCTTGGTACTGATTCCTAGTGATGGACGAACATCTGCTGGGACGGTTCGCGAATGCGATCTCAATCAAATGTTCGCGAACCGCAAGTTCGCGGCGGGCCCCATTCATTTTAATGGCAGGCAAACCTGAAAAACCTTCAGCTCATATTTGCAGCCAAGAAATAATTACTAGAAGTGCACAAATAGTCCCACAGCATGGAGAGTGACATACCAGATGTATTATTCGAATTTGCGATCTCCATTCATTATTTTTTTCAATGCGAAATATCGGCAACATAATTTTTGCGTACACGCATGCCCAAATGCACTATACAGTACCCAAATGCACTATAAAGAAAGTATATTGGTATATAACACCCCGCTTCAATCTTTTTTGGGGGGGGACAACTGGTATATCACACCAGTAGAAATTATTTGTTCCAATAACGCTTGTCCCTCTATATACCTGCAGTATCGCAGCAGAACTGCCGCACAATACAAATGCACTATAATATACAGTACTTTCTAACATAGAAAGTATATTATAACATTGTACAAGGAAGGCAATCCATTAGAATATACATGAAGATAAAACGTAACCTTTAATAATGTTACTATGAGGATCCATTCACACGTCCGTAAGTGTTTTGCAAATCAACAAAATACGGACACCGGCAATGTGCATTCCGCAATTTGTGGACCGCACATCGCCAGCACTATAATAGAAAATGCCTAATCTTGTCTGCCATTGCGGACAAGAATAGGACATGTTCTATTTTTTGGCGGAAACGGAAGCACGTATGAGGAAGTGCGGATCCGCAAATGTGGATGTGGATCCGCAAATGCGGACAGCACATTCCGGCCCCATTGAAAATGAATGGGTCTGCATCCGTTCCGCAAAATTGAGAGTCCAGAGGACTGAGACCGGCATATAATGGAAATAATTAAAAAAAAATTGTATATACAGTACAGACCAAAAGTTTGGACACACCTTCTCATTCAAAGAGTTTTCTTTATTTTCATGACTATGAAAATTGTAGATTCACACTGAAGGCATCAAAACTATGAATTAACACATGTGGAATTATATACATAACAAACAAGTGTGAAACAACTGAAAATATGTCATATTCTAGGTTCTTCAAAGTAGCCACCTTTTGCTTTGATTACTGCTTTGCACACTCTTGGCATTCTCTTGATGAGCTTCAAGAGGTAGTCCCCTGAAATGGTTTTCACTTCACAGGTGTGCCCTGTCAGGTTTAATAAGTGGGATTTCTTGCCTTATAAATGGGGTTGGGACCATCAGTGGCGTTGAGGAGAAGTCAGGTGGATACACAGCTGATAGTCCTACTGAATAGACTGTTAGAATTTGTATTATGGCAAGAAAAAAGCAGCTAAGTAAAGAAAAACGAGTGGCCATCTTTACTTTAAGAAATGAAGGTCAGTCAGTCAGCCGAAAAATTGGGAAAACTTTGAAAGTAAGGGCTATTTGACCATGAAGGAGAGTGATGGGGTGCTGCGCCAGATGACCTGGCCTCCACAGTCACCGGACCTGAACCCAATCGAGATGGTTTGGGGTGAGCTGGACCGCAGAGTGAAGGCAAAAGGGCCAACAAGTGCTAAGCATCTCTGGGAACTCCTTCAAGACTGTTGGAAGACCATTTCAGGGGACTACCTCTTGAAGCTCATCAAGAGAATGCCAAGAGTGTGCAAAGCAGTAATCAAAGCAAAAGGTGGCTACTTTGAAGAACCTAGAATATGACATATTTTCAGTTGTTTTACACTTGTTTGTTATGTATATAATTCCACATGTGTTAATTCATAGTTTTGATGCCTTCATAGTCATGAAAATAAAGAAAACTCTTTGAATGAGAAGGTGTGTCCAAACTTTTGGTCTGTACTGTAGGTGCTGATTAGTGTTGGCCAAGCACCAAAGTGCTTGGCAGCTCTGGTGCTCGAGTAGTAGTACCACAATGGAAGTCAATGGGAGAACCCAAGCATTAAACCAGGCACTCCCTGCTCTGAACAAGGGAGGGTGTCTGGTTCATAGGAAAAGGTCAGAAATTGATTGAAACACCACCGAAATGGTTCGGGAACAGCATGGGGTGGATGTCTGGATGCATCTTGAACTCCCAGGTCACTGCTGGGAACGATGTTGTCGGAGTAGTACACCACTTTTACAGACTGACAATAATACACACAAAACCAAAGATAAAATCGATTTTAGAAGAAAAATTGTTAGGAAACATTTGTTCCTGTATATTTATTTGTATATAAAGTGCAAGTGCTGCCAAAAATTACAAGGAAGAAGCACTCCGATACAACCTGTATATTACATAAAGGAGGGCCTCATTGACATTGTGGTCCAATTGTTCAGGTAGTGGGACTCCTACACTCATAAAGCCTATGCACTAAGTGAAAGGGCTGCCAAAAATTTCAATGAACTGGCACTACAATACACCCTTTATTACACATAAAGGAGGGCATCATACACACCCTTGAAAAATTATGATTGATGGCCTGCTGGTGACCCTCAAAAACTAACACATTAGGGGTGAGGGTCTTCTGCTGAGCTGACCATCTAAAACATTAGGGGTGAGGGTCTTCTGCTGAGCTGACCCACTAAAACATTAGGGGCAAGTGCCTGCTGCTGATCTGACCATCTAAAACATTAGGGGCGAGGGCCTGCTGGTGACCCTCTAAAACATTAAGAACAAGGGCCTGCTGGTGACCCTCTAAAACATTATGGGTGAGGGCCTGCTGCTGAGCTGACCCTTTAAAACATTAGGAGCGTGGGCAGCCTAATAAGCATGTTGATATGATAGAGGAGGAGGACGAGAAAAGGGAGATTCAACCATATACCCTTTTTGCATGGGAATACAGTGTATTTAATACACCATAAAAGCCACATTTTAGAGTGCCTTTATGTTCAGCTGCTTTCTTCTGGTGGAGTAGAGAATGGGCAATCCAGACCTTGCTCATTTTTATAAGAGTCAACCGGTCAGAGTTTTCAATTGACAGTCGGATGCTCTTATCAGTTATTATACCCCCAGCAGCACTAAATACAAGCTCTGACAAAACGCTGGTGGCGGGGTAGGCCAGCACCTCCAAGGCGTAGAGCGCGAGTTCGTGCCACATGTCTAGCTTGGACACCCTAAAGTTGTAAGGCACACAGGGATCACTGAGGACGCTGACACGGTCTGCTACGTACTCCTTCACCATCTTCCAAAATGTTTTACTCCTTGTGACTCTAGGCCGAGCATCAGGATGAGCATGCTGACGAGGTGTCATAAAATGGTCCCAGGCCCTGAAGAGTGTGTTGCCCTGCCTCTGTTGGAACTGCTGTGTGTTCCCCTCGTCTCCCCTCCTCGGTTGCCAAGGCACTACGGACTCTGCAGCCAGCGTTGTCAACTGGAAATTTTTGGAGCAATTTTTCCACAAGGACCTTCTGGTATTGCACCATTTTGCTCATCCTCTCCACCAGAGGAATGAGAGATGAGAAGTTCTCTTTGCAGCGGGGGTCCAGAAGGGTGAACAACCAGTAATCGGTGTTGGCCAAAATGCGTACAACGTGAGGGTCGCAGGAAAGGCAGCTAACATAAAGTCAGGATTCACAGAAGCACCACTTATCTAAAACATAACCTTTAATGATACATTATTAAAAGCCAATATACCCTTATATAAATGAAAAAGAAATATAATCAAAAAGAAAATCAAAACCTAATGGGAAGTTGCTATTCCAATGCGTAGTGATTGCAGGAAGGTAGGCAGACATATCTTAGGCCTTGGATGGGGGCGATATCCCTAATGCTGACCCTATTGCTGCCACCCTGCCTGCAAACGGAATAGTCGCCCCGATAGGGGCGATCCCGTGTCCCGTGCCTCCTGATAGCCCTAGGATGACCCCGACACGGGAGAATTTCCAGCAATGTGGAATATTTGGCCCTAGATTCGGACTTGGACTGGTCTAAGTACCAAAAATAATATACACTTACAATGTCCCAGGTGGGGTGACAAGAACCACCCTATAAATAGTGAAAATAACAATATAGAAACATTAGAAAAAAGTGTCCATAGAAGTGTCCTATATCGACCCTACGCATTTCGCCTGGTTGGTGTCAGGCTCATCAGGGGACATACCAGACTAGGAAAGTATTTATCACCAAAGATAATCAGAAGGTCACAGATATAAAGCAAAAGCTAATATTTATCCGATAGGGAAATAGTCGCTATTATGAGAACTGACTATGACTTAACCCACTGACTAATCCTTTAGCTAGAGCCAAAGAGTGGGCAAACTTATATCCAAAGACTGGGTTAACACAGGGTGCCTCACTTATTCACCCATTCTTATATCAAACTGCGTTCTATTGGGCTGGACAGTACTATAAACATGTTAGATAGAACCCATAATGCATGAATGGAACAACAGGATCACGCACAGATATACTGTAGTAGCTGATTCAGTGAAACCTAAATATCCATGAACACTAATAAATCATTGCCCATCAATCACTTATGTTATCAACATGATAGACCAGTTAAAGCACATAGTGTGAACAGTCTATAGAAAATGCTGGTGTGGCCAGCGGTACTTGCGTCCCCAGAGGAAGTGCTGGGTCAGACAGCACCCGGAAGTAGCGCTTAAAGGGCTTCTGTCACCCCACTAAAGTCATTTTTTTTTTTTTGGGCTAGTTAAATTACTTATATTGCGATATATGAAAATATAATGGTCTTACTTACTTTGATTCAGCAGTTTCTTCTAAAAACAAAGTTTTATAATATGTAAATTAGGTCTCTACCAGCAAGTAGGGTGGCTACTTGCTGGTAGCAGCTGCAGAAAACCGCCCCCTCGTCGTGTTGATTGACAGGGCCAGCCGGGATCTCCTCCTCCGGCCGGCCCTGTCGGCATTTCAAAAATCGCGCGCCTGTGTTCATTCGGCGCAGGCGCTCTGAGATGAGGAGGCTCGCCTCCTCAGAACTCCCTCAGTGCGCCTGCGCCGATGACGTCTTCTATTTCGGTGATGTCATCGGCGCAGGCGCACTGAGGGAGTTCTGAGGAGGCGAGCCTCCTCATCTCAGAGCGCCTGCGCCGAATGAACACAGGCGCGCGATTTTTGAAATGCCGACAGGGCTGGCCGGAGGAGGAGATCCCGGCTGGCCCTGTCAATCAACACGACGAGGGGGGCGGTTTTCTGCAGCTGCTACCAGCAAGTAGCCGCCCTACTTGCTGGTAGAGACCTAATTTACATATTATAAAACTTTGTTTTTAGAAGAAACTGCTGAATCAAAGTAAGTAAGACCATTATATTTTCATATATCGCAATATAAGTAATTTAACTAGCCCAAAAAAAATATATTACTTTAGTGGGGTGACAGAAGCCCTTTAAATGGTGAGGACGCTAGCAGCGTCTTGCTGCTACATCTGCCTGACATCTCAGCCACCGCTGCCCGTCTGGGATATATCTACACCCCCACTGAGAGCGCCCCCTACTATCGGGGGACACTGAAGGGTTGCCCCAGCACATCCTCTGGGCACGCAAGTACCGCTGGCCACACCAGCATTTGCTATAGACAGTTCACACTATGTGCTTTAACTGGTCTATCATGTTGATAACATAAGTGATTGATGGGCAATGATTTATTAGTGTTCATGGATATTTAGGTTTTACTGAATCAGCTACTACAGCATATCTGTGCGTGATCCTGTTGTTCCATCCATGCATTATGGGTTCTATCTAACAAGTTTATAGTACTGTCCAGCAGGGAAAAGGGAAGAGGCAACCTGCTTCTTCCAACCAGGAAGAAGCAAGCGTCTTCCTAGAGACCTAGATAACACACACAAAGGGAAAGGAAGGGGAGGACTTATCTTGAGAAGAGCTGGAGCAGACGATCCACCACAAATCAAGAGCTCCTAGAAAAGAACTATAACCCGCACATGCCACTGGGGGAAGGAGGGATAAATAACCTCACTAACGATGAAACCCAGTACACCTGAGGGAAGGTGGATCCAGCTCGAATCCAAATAAAAACAAACCAAGAAGTCAGACGTGCAGCCAGTCTGACAGATCTCCGCACATTCACAGGGCAAGGCGTGACAGTAGCGTCCCTGGCCAAAGGCACTTTTCCATGTGTCAGTCATTAAGTGCAGCTTCCCAATAACTGCGCTGGTCAGGGCACAGGTGATGTTACAGGACACGTGCTGGTGTAAGGCTGGGACTGCACACCGTGAAAAATATTGGCTGCTGGGGACAGAGTAACGCGGGATGGCCACCGCCATCAGGCTGCAGAAAGCCTTAGTGTCCTCAAGCCTAAATGGCAACATTTCCAGGACCAGTAATTTGGAAAGGTGTGCATTTAGTGCTATGGCCTGTGGATGGGTGGCTGGGTATTTCCGCTTTAATTCAAAGGCTTGGGGTATAGACATCTGTACATTGCGCTGGGACACAGTAGTGGATCTGCTAGCTGATGGTGCTTGCGAAGTTCCAGGTGCAGGGCGGGAGGCATCTGGGCTTGCGTCTTCGACAGGGGATTGGCCAGCATGTAACACAGGGGAAGAGGAGGCAGTGGTGTGACCTGCAGACACTGATTGTGGACCCAGGTGTTCGGCCCACCTATTAGGGAACTTTGATGCCATGTGGTGGATCATGCTGGTGGTGGTGAGGTTGCTAGTGTTCACGCCCATGCTTAATTTGGTATGGCACAGATTGCAAATGACAATTCTTTTATCGTCCGCACTTTCCTGAAAAAAGCGTCAGACTGTGGAACACCTACCATTTGGCAAGGGAGATTGCTGCAAGAGGGTGCTCCGGGAAAAGTTGCAGGCCTGTTTGGTGTGGCCCGCCTTCTCCCTTTTGCCACCCCACTGCCTCTTCCTGCTGGTTGCAGTGCTGCAGATCCCTCCCCCTCTGTACTGCTATCCTCGCTCGGCTTGCCACCTTCCCAGGTTGGTCAGTGGCTTCATCGTCCACCACCTACTCTTCCACTTCCTCACTCTGCTCATCCTCCTGACTTGTTGACCTAACAAAAACCTCAGTTATTGACAACTGTGTCTCATCCTCATCATCAACCTCTTGAGACACTAATTGCGGTTGACTTATTGGCAACTGTGTCTCATTATCATCATCCACCTCGTGAAACACTAATTGCCGTTCCCCACCGTTATCTTAGAAACATATAAACATAGAATGTGTCGGCAGATAAGAACCATTTGGCCATCTAGTCTGCCCAATATACTGAATACTATGAATATCCCTTGGCCCTATCTTATATGAAGGATGGCCTTATGCCTATCCTATGCATGCTTAAACTCCTGCACTGTATTTGCGGCTACCACTTCTGCAGGAAGGCTATTCCATGCATCCACTACTCTCTCAGTAAAGAAATACTTCCTGATATTACTTTTAAACCTTTGCCCCTCTAATTTAAAACTATGTCCTCTTGTAGCAGTTTTTCTTCTTTTAAATATTCTCTCCTCTTTTACCTTGTTAATTCCCTATATGTATTTAAAAGTTTTTATCATATCCCCTCTGTCTCGTCTTTCTTCCAAGCTATACATGTTAAGGTCCTTTAATCTTTCCTGGTAAGTTTTATCCTGCAATCCATGTACTATTTTAGTAGCTTTTCCCTGAACTCTCTCCAAAGTATCAATATCCTTCTGGAGATATGGTCTCCAGTACTGAGCACAGTACTCCAAATGCGGTCTCACTAGTGCTCTGTAGAGCGGCATGAGCACCTCCATCTTTCTATTGGTAATGCCTCTCCCTATACACCCAAGCATTCTGCTAGCATTTCCTGCTGCTATATGACATTGTCTGCCTACCTTTAAGTCTTCTGAAATAATGACCCCTAAATCCCTTTCCTCAGATACTGAGGTTAGGACTGTATCACTGATTTTATATTCTGCTCTTGGGTTTTTACGCCCCAGGTGCATTATCTTGCACTTATCAACATTAAATTTTAGTTGCCAGATTTTTGACCATTCCTCTAGTTTTCCTAAATCCTTTTCCATTTGGTGTATCCCTCCAGGAACATCAACCCTGTCACTAATCTTTGTGTCATCAGCAAAAAGACACACCTTACCATTGAGGCCTTCCGCAATTTCGCTAATAAAGATATTAAACAATATGGTTCCCAGAACAGATCCCTAAGGTACCCCACTGGTAACAAGACCATGGTCTGAATATACTCTATTGACTACAACCCTCTGTTGTCTGTCCCTCAGCCACTGCCTAATCCATTCAACGATATGTGAGTCCAAGCCCAAAGACTACAATTTATTGATAAGCCTTCTATGTGGGACAGTATCAAAAGCCTTTCTAAAGTCTAGATAAGCGATGTCTACTGCACCTCCGCCATCTATTATTTTAGTCATCCAATCAAAAAAATCAATAAGATTAGTTTGACATGATCTCCCTGAAGTAAAGCCATGCTGTTTTTCATCTTTCAATCCATGGGATTTTAGATATTCCACAATCCTCTCCTTAAGTATGGTTTCCATACATTTCCCTACTATTGATGTCAGGCTTACTGGCCTATAGTTGCCCAATTCTTCCCTACTACCTTTCTTGTGAATGGACACAACATTTGCTCATTTCCAATCTTCTGGGAAGACTCCTGTTACCAGAGATTGGTTAAATAAATCTGTTAATGGTTTTTCTAGTTCACCGCTAAGCTCTTTTAATAGCTTTGGATGTATCCCATTAGGCCCTTGTGACTTATTTGTATAAATTTTATACAGCTGACTTAGAACCTTGTTTTTTTTTAATGATTTCTAAATGCTATCTTTTTGTTTTTAATGATTTTGGCCACTTCTGTTGAGTACCACAGTGGTCTCTTCCTTTTTTTGTTTTTACTGACAAGCCTAATGCAATTATTTGTTGCCTTCAATAGTGCCACTTTTAAGTAGTCCCATTTCTCCTGGACTCCATTGAAACTGTTCCAATCTAATAGGGACTCGTATACCACTAATCTAATTTTAGAAAAGTTAGTTTTTCTAAAATCTAAAACTTTTGTTTTTGTGTGGTGTGACTCAGTCACAGTACTTATAGTAAACCACACTGACTGGTGATCACTAGATCCCAAGCTTTCCCCTACAGTAATATCAGATACCAAACTCCCATTTGTGAATACTAAATCTAAAATGGCCTCCTTCCGGGTTGGCTCCTCAACTACTTGCTGTAGAGATAATTCCAGTAGTGAATTTAGAATATCTGTACTCCTGGCAGAACTAGCTATTTTGGTTTTCCAGTTTACATCAGGAAGATTAAAGTCTCCCATAATGATAACTTCCTCTTTCAATGTCATTTTAGCTATTTCCTCAACTAGTAGATCATCTAATTCTTTGACTTGGCTAGGTGGTCTATATATCACACCTACACGAGTTACCTTATGATTATCAAGCTGCAAGGTAACCCAAACTGACTCTAAATTGGTCTCGCTAACTTGTATTAAATTAGATTTTATGCTATATTTCACATACAGGGCCACCCCTCCCCTTTCTTGCCTTCTCTGTCTTTCCTAAATAAACAGAACCCTGGTATTGTTATATCCCAGTCATTACTCCCATTGAACCATGTCTCATTAACAGCCACTAAATCTATATTCTCAGATGCCATTATAGACTCAAGTTCATTGATCTTATTCCCTAAACTGCGAGCATTTGTAGACAAAACTCTGAGCTTGTCATTTGTTAACCTATGTGCTACTGGCATCTTCAGGCCTTATTCCGTGGGGCAGTCGGACTGCTGGATTTTCACCCTTTTGCCCCCCTTTCCTAGTTTAAAAGCTCCATAGTAAATACTTTGAACGGTTCACTGAGGACATTCGTTCCCTTGAATGAAAGATGCAAACCATCTTTCTTGTACAGTTCTTTTCCATTCTAACGAGAGCTAACATGAGACACAAAGCCAAACCCTTGGTTCAGACACCATTCACCAAGCCGTACATTGAATTCCTTAATGCACATCTTCCTGTCATGCTGAAGGTTATGCACAGGCAAAACTGCAGAGAATGAAACAGTCGATGCAATCTCCCGTAAATCATTTCCAAGTGTGTGAAAAGCTTCCTTCACCTATGAAACCTCATTGCAAGCCAGATCATTTGTCCCAAGATGGACAATAACATCCACCTCCCTTTCCTGCTTTTCTTGCCTAACAATATTAAGGATACGTCGTCTATCCCTGCTAGCGGTAGCACCAGGGAGACATCTCACAACACCATTTTCCTCAAACTTCTCACCTCTTATAATAGAATCGCCCACCAACAGCTGCTTACTATCAGTCATCACCTTATCCTTTTTGTCTTTGGCTGCAGTCTTGCATACTTTAGGCATGGGAGATGATTTTTCCTCACCCACTGTGCCTGAGCCATCCTCCATGTTGCTCTTGCACTCTGAAAGTGCAGCAAATGAATTATGGAGAGCCACAGAGTGTTAGACATGTCTTCTATCCACAACTCTCAGTCTACCAGAACCTGCAGTAACACATCTTCCATTTCTAGGGGGCCTCTGTGGCAGTGGCATTGCAACATTCCCAGCCTGAGTTTGTTTAACAGTTAATTTACAAATCTCATATTTCAAAAATGCATTTCCTGCTGCATTATGGAGAGCTGTCTACAGATCAGACAGCATCCAAACCTCCGAAGAGTTGAACCTGAAATAAAAGCACAACAATTCCTGCACTGAACCAGGTCTGCCATTTTAAAGATGGTAAAGATTTTAAACAAACAAATCTTACTTTCTTAGATTGCATCCACCTCCAGAATACCTTCTGAGTATCTCCTGAATATCTCAGATGCACTTATAAAATGCAGCACTTTGAGAAGGCAGCAAGCTATAATTAGGCAAGCTATTACTATGTGGCTATATATACACACACTCCCACAAAAGCTCCTCCCCAACAACAAATTTAACACCTTAATCACCTATGCTCATTTGCAATCAGACAATAGTGAGAACCTGTCTAACAAATTCCTTACCCGTTTTGAAGCAGTGTCTGAGTATCCACCAGAAACACAGCTGAAGTTCTGCTACAGTGAAAAAGCTCTAAGTTAGTCTAAGTTAGTCTCCTGAATATCTCAGATGCACTTATAAAATGCAGCACTTTGAGAATGCAGCAAGCTATACATGACTGTGGATGCTCAAGAGTTTGGGAATCAGTGCACAAGATCTCCTCATGTCCCTCTTCAAGCGGCCTTGGCGAGAGGGTCAAATCCTCTCCATGGTGGGAGGAAGGAGGATCAGGGTGAGGATTCTGTTGACCAGAATCTTGGCTACTGAGACTGGACTTTGTAGAAGACAGGGTGGTGCTTAACCGACTGGAAGCATTATCTGCTGCAAACCAACCGACCACCTGGTTGCACTGGTCTGACTTCAAGAGTGGTGTCCTGCGCCGCTCTGCAAACTGGGACATGAAGCTAGGTATCGTGGATGAGTGTGTTTCTTGTGCTCTGGCAGCAGGCACAGTTTCACCGCGCCCAGGGCCAAGGCCTCTGCATGCACCATCAGCAGCATGGCCACTTCCCTGTCCCTTACTGCTCGCCTTGCACATATTAAATGGTATACACTCACCTAAAGAATTATTAGGAACACCATACTAATACGGTGTTGGACCCCCTTTTTCCTTCAGAACTGCCTTAATTCTACGTGGCATTGATTCAACAAGGTGCTGATAGCATTCTTTAGAAATGTTGGCCCATATTGATAGGATAGCATCTTGCAGTTGATGGAGATTTGAGGGATGCATATCCAGGACACGAAGCTCCCGTTCCACCACATCCCAAAGATGCTCTATTGGGTTAAGATCTGGTGACTGTGGGGGCCATTTTAGTACAGTGAACTCATTGTCATGTTCAAGAAACTAATTTGAAATGATTCGAGCTTTGTGACATGGTGCAT
Organism: Bufo bufo; assembly: GCF_905171765.1. Classification (NCBI taxonomy): domain Eukaryota; kingdom Metazoa; phylum Chordata; class Amphibia; order Anura; family Bufonidae; genus Bufo; species Bufo bufo. The sequence goes on from NC_053389.1 coordinate 488,361,300, forward strand.
TATCCTGCTGGAAGTAGCCATCAGAGGATGGATACATGTTCTCATTCTGTTTACGCCAAATTCGGACTCTACCATTTGAATGTCTCAACGGAAATCGAGACTCATCAGACCAGGCAACATTTTTCCAGTCTTCAACAGTCCAATTTTGGTGAGCTCATGCAAATTGTAGCCTCTTTTTCCTATTTGTAGTGGAGATGAGTGGTACCCGGTGGGGTCTTCTGCTGTTGTAGCCCATCCGCCTCAAGGTTGTGCGTGTTGTGGCTTCACAAATGCTTTGCTGCATACCTCGGTTGTAACGAGTGGTTATTTCAGTCAACGTTGCTCTTCTATCAGTTTGAATCAGTCGGCCCATTCGCCTCTGACCTCTAGCATCCACAAGGCATTTTTGCCCACAGGACTGCCGCATACTGGATGTTTTTCCCTTTTCACACCATTCTTTGTAAACCCTAGAAATGGTTGTGCGTGAAAATCCCAGTAACTGAGCAGATTGTGAAATACTCAGACCGGCCCGTCTGGCACCAACAACCATGCCACGCTCAAAATTGCTTAAATCGCCTTTCTTTCCCATTCTGACATTCAGTTTGGAGTTCAGGAGATTGTCTTCACCAGCACCACCCCCCAAAATGCATTGAAGCAACTGCCATGTGATTGGTTGACTAGATAATTGCATTAATGAGAAATAGAACAGGTGTTCCTAATAATTCTTTAGCTGAGTGTATATGCTTGCATATATATGTATATAAGTATGTCACACGTACAGTAGCACAGGTTTTGTAACTGTATGCGCAAATAAAGTACACAGAATGTCACAGATACACTGAACAAAAATATAAACGCAACACTTTCGGTTTTGCTCCCATTTTGCATGAGCTGAACTTAAAGATCTGAAACATTTTCTACATACACAAAAGACCCATTACTCTCAAATATTGTTCACAAATCTGTCTAAATTGGTGTTAGTGAGCACTTCTCCTTTGCCGAGATAATCCATCCCACCTCACAGGTGTGGCATATCAAGGTGATGATTAGTGTTCCAGTTCCTGCCAATATTCTGCAACTTCGCACAGCTATTTAAGAGGAGTAGACCAACATTCCACAGGCCACAATCAACAACCTGATTACCTCTATGCATCGGAGACGCGTTGCACTGTGTGAGGCAAATGGTGGCCACACCAGACACTGACTGGTTTTCTGACCCCCCCAGTGAGGCAAAACTGTGCACATTTAAGAGTGGTCTTTTATTGTGGGCAGTCTAAGGCACACCTGTGCAATATTCATGCTGTCTAATCAGCACCTTGATATGCCAAAACTGTGAGGTGGGATGGATTATCTCGGCAAAGGAGAAGTGCTCACTAACACAGATTTATACAGATTTGTGAACAATATTTGAGAGTAATGGTTCTTTTGTGTATGTACAAAATGTTTAAGATCTTTGAGTTCAGCTCATGCAAAATGGGAGCAAAACCGAAAGTGTTGCATTAAAATTTTTGTTCAGTGCAATTTTTAGGATGCGCACACGTTAAACAGATAATGTCTCTGTCCGCAGCGTCTATGAAAAAAGTACACTGAATTTCATAGATAATTTTAGGTTGGACAAATGTTATACAGGAGGTATAGTGCAAGTAATGTCGCTGTCACCACCGCCTAATAAAAAATTACACTGAATAAATGTCACTGATATTTAGGTTGCACAAACGTTATACAGGAGGTATAGCGCAAGTAATGTTGCTGTCACCACCGCCTAATAAAAAATTACACTGAATGAATGTCACTGATATTTAGGATGCACAAACATTATACAGGAGGTATAGCTCAAGTAATGTCACTGTCACCACTGGCTATTAAAAAATTACACTGAATTAATGTCACTGATATTTAGGATGCACAAACGTTATACAGGAGGTATAGCGCAAATATTGTCACAGTCACCATCGCCTAATAAAAAATTACACTGAATGAATATCACTGATATTTAGGTTGCGCAAAGGTTATACAGGAGTTATAGCGCAAATAATGTCGCTGTCACCACCGGCTAATAAAAAATTACACTCAATTAATGTCACTGATATTTAGGATGCACAAACGTTATACAGAAGGTATAGCGCAAGTAATGTCGCTGTCACCACTGACTAATAAAAAATTACACTGAATGAATGTCACTGATATTTAGGTTGCACAAACGTTATACAGGAGTTATAGCGCAAATAATGTCGCTGTCACCACCGGCTAATAAAAAATGACACTCAATTAATGTCACTGATATTTAGGACACGCAAACGTTATACAGGAGGTATAGCGCAAGTAATGTCGCTGTCATCAGCGGCTAATAAAAATTTACACTGAATTAATGTCACTGATATTTAGGATGGGCAAACGTTATACAGAAGATGTAGCGCAGGTAATGTCGCTGCCACCAGCAGCAAAAAAATTTGACTGAATGTCAGTGATATTTCAGATACGCAAACATTGTACAGGAGATGTAGCGCAGGTAATGTAGCTGTCCGCAGCGGACAATGTCTACAGAAAAAGTACACTGGATGTCACAGATATTTTTAGGCTGCGCACACGTTACACAGGAGGTGTAGCGCAGATAATGTCGCTGTCACCAGCGGCGGAAAAAAATTACTCTGAATGTCAATGACATTTCGGATGCACTAACGTTATACTGGAGATGTAGCGCAGGTAATATCGCTGCCAACAGCAGCAAAAAAATTATACTGAATGTCACTGATATTTTCGATACGCAAACGTTATACAGGAGATGTAGCACAGGTAATATAACTGTCTGCAGCGGACACCGTCTATGGAAAAAGTACACTGGATGTCACAGATATTTTTAGGCTGCGCACACGTCAGACAGGAGATGTAGCGCAGATAATGTCGCTGTCTAGAAAAATATATTGCTGTCAGATACAACTATAGTCCTTAAAAGGACTTTTGGGTCTCTAACAATTCCATGCAATTGAGTGCAGGTTGCGCTAATAATTATATTGCTGCCAGATACAATAGTCCTTAAAAGGACTTTTGGGTCTCTCTAAAAATTCCACGCAATTTAGTGCAGGTTGCGCTAATAATTATATTGCTGCCAGATACAACAATAGTCCTTAAAAGGACTTTTGGGTCTCTAACAAGTTTTTTCAATAGTCCCTTCTTCAGCACAGCTCTCCCTGACTAAGACTGAGCCAAACATATATATATAGCTATATAGCACCCGATGATGCGTTCCGGCCAGCCAATCACTGTAATGCCAGTAGCCAACATGGCTACGGCATTACAGTGAATGGCAGTACTTACCCGCATGCTTATTGGCTGCATAGCATAGTAAAATTAGTATTCGGCCGAGCATGCTCGCCCAACACTAGTGCTGATCTGTTTAATTGAAATGTATTTCATAATTAATACATGTTAAAAGGACAGCAAAAGCACTACATGTTTTGACGACGGCCCATCGACTTCCTAAGGGGCATCATTATGGGAGGTCCAAATTTCAGAAGTTTAGAATTTCTCAAAAAGGTAGTTATTTGCAATATAAATGAAGGTAAATATTTCCAGCTGGTGGAAACATGTTACAGTCTATAGTGTCTTTGCAATTAAAATTATATCTAAAAACGTAAAGTAAGTACTAATATCAGAAATTCATTATGACCTGCGCTTCTACTGGACACCATCCAAAAACCAAATTGCTGATTCCTGCAGTATCTACAGGATGTGGACACAGCAGAGAGGTTACATCACAGGCAAAGTGGAAGGGTATTGGTGTCATTGCATGGAGATAGAAGTAGAACGGGGACATACCGGGAGTGGGAGAAGAGGCAGGCTTGGGCTCTTTAAAAGATTTGAAACACCCTGCTGAGCACTTTGTAACTAAATTGGATATCGTACAAATTTTATTTCTGTGATACCAGAAATGCACATAAAGATACTAAAGGTATGCTTTAAACGATGTTTGAATGCACAACAGCACCTAAGCATTAGCCATAAACCGTCCCCGCGAACTCTTCAAACTAGTCGCTCAGACTATGAACCCTAATTGTCTAGAGCCTCCAGCAACCGAAACACAAGAATTCTGCAATGAGCTATCTGACTTTTTTTATTGCCAAAATCAGAAACATTCGAGAAATAATTCAACAGAACATAGCAAGCAACCTTAACCGGCCAAAGCAAGAAGACAAAAACCACACAAATACTCTACAATCTCTACAATCACCGAAATTTATTCTGGTCCCAATCACCATTGACAACACCAAAACCATTATCAGAAATCTCCGAGACAGTACATCCCCAAATGACATTATTCCCACAAAACTTTTGAAAGAATGCACTGACGATCTGGCACCCACCATAACACACCTCATAAACCAGTCATTCAAAGAAGGAATAGTCCCGATCTCCCTCAAGCAAGGCATAATCAAACCCCTTCTAAAGAAGCCCAACCACGACCCCAAAGACCCAAATTACCGCAGACCGGTCACAAGCCTTAACACCATCTCCAAGATTATCAAGAAAGCAGTAGTACAACAGCTACAACTCCATCTGGATACCCACAAACTCTTGGACCCACTTCAATCTGGTTTCCGCCCTGGCCACGGGACAGAAACGGCGCTCCTCAAAATCTGGGATGATGCCCTTGAAGCAGCAGATGAATGAGAATAATGTCTCCTGGTGCTGCTAGACCTTAGCGCAGCTTTCGACACAGTGGACCACCAAACCCTGCTCACTCGTCTCACAGAAATAGCCGGAGTCGCAGACTCGGACCTACCCTGGTTCGCATCCTTTCTGGAGAACCGAACCCAGAAAGTGAAACTAGGAACCTTCACCTCAGAAGCACGTAAAATCACATGCGGAGTCCCTCAAGGATCACCCCTGTCGCCCGTGCTCTATAACATCTACCTCCGACCACTCCTCAACATCATCAGCAACCAGGACCTGCTCTATCATTCCTACGCTGATGACACCCAACTTTACCTACGCATTACCAACAAAAAAGACCAATACCATGCCCTGGAAACCTGCCTCTCATTGATCGACGATTGGATGACTGAGAGCTCTATTAAACTCAATGGTTCCAAAACAGAACTCCTTTTCCTCCATGCAAACCGAAACAAAAACCCTAGCACGACATGCACGTCACTCACCATCCTTGGACAAACCATCACTCCGAGCACAAAAGCCAAAAGCCTCAGAGTCATCTTTGACCCAGACATGACAATGGATGCACAAATAGGATCAGTAGTCAGCGGATCCCACAATCTCCTTCGCCTGCTGCGTAGACTCATCCCCTTCATCCCTGAGGGAGACGCAGCAGCAGTAGTTGGAATAACAATCAATTCCCGACTTGACTACACAAACTCCCTCTTTCTAGGACTTCCTAAATACCAAATTTCACGTTTACAAGTTGTCTAGGACACAGCCGCCAGACTGATAACTGGAAAAAAAAAAACTGGGAATCTATCACCCCGTCCCTGAGGACCCTCCATTGGCTACCCGTGAAGGATCGGATCACATTCAAGACCCTCTGCCTCACACACAAATGTACACAAGGGAAAGCACCCCAATATCTCTGTGACAAAATAAAGCACTACACCCCAGGTCGCCTCCTCCGGTCAGCTAACCAGAATCTCCTCCATATCCCCAAGATCCGCTACAAATCAAAAGGCGAACGAAGTTTGCAGTCCTAGGACCCAGGCTATGGAACACTCTACCCGCGGAGATCCGCTCAGAAGAAAACCATCTGACCTTCAGGAAGGAGCTCAAGACCCACCTGTTCTGAAGGCACAGTCGGTTAATGGCTGCAAAAAAGCACCTTGAGGCGATTTAGTTCGCAATTGTAGCGCTATACAAGTTATTCATTCATTCATTCATATACTGTAGGCGAAATATTGATGAAAGATTCTCTTTCAGATTCATTTCATCATTTAGAAAAAAAATTCTGCTGATTTTCTTTTTGTACTTTTATATTAGACCTATAGTCCTTGTATCCTACCAAAAAGTCTACTGTCCATCTCCACTTCTGACATTCCTTCTCCTTATCTTCTGATTAAGGCCTTTTTACTTGATCCAATATCCTGCCCATTGTCGATCATGTGCTCATACGAACACTCATTCACGATAACTGCCCAGTGTATATATGCTGCTGACCACCCAATGAACAAGCAAATGTTCGTTCATCAGGTGATCTTCCATACCGCACATAAAATCATTTACCATGAGCACATCGACCTCTGTAAACAGGGATATGCTGCCAGCAAAAAATCAGTATGTATGGGGGGAAAGCAGTAGTGATCTTTCCTTCCCATACAGTGGAAGCAATTGCTCCACGTAAATGCAGCTCTCAAGATCTAGCAATTATCGGGGATGACTAGCGGAGAGGAGAGTTAAACTTTATGTCAAGATCATTCAAACACCCCCTCCAACATTTACTTGGATTTACTTGGATTGGTGTTTCAAAGAGAAGCATAAACATGATGTGCACTGAAGTGAGATGCATCAAATTTATTAAGAGCTGCATGCTTTTAAAAAATGTGTTGCATCTTTTTACAATCCATGCACCAGAGAATCAAATCTTAGATGTGCGCTATAATTTATCCCAGTTTCTGGCATAAATTATAGAAAATTTCTCCTCCTTCCTCTAAGCCTTCAGTTTTTATAGTGGTCAGAATGGCAGAAAATTGCAAAAAGTGACAAATTCCTGTGCAAATAAGGCTTATACAAAAATGTGAAACTTCTTTAACACCTGATGTGCCAATAAGTGAATAAATTCCCCCCGAAATTTATGACAATGAAAAATAGTCTTTAGGGGCAGTCATGATCTCTACTTGGTTAAATATAAGGCCTCTTTCACACAGTCCGTGGGGCAGCCGCAGCGGATCGCAAAAAGATAGGACATGTTCTATCTTTTAGCGGAATGGAAGTACGGGACGAAACCCCACGGAAGCACTCCGTAGTGCTTCCATAGGGTTCCGTTCCGTGGTTCCGTTCCGCACCATTCCGCATCTCTTGCGGACCCATTTGCGGACCCATTCCGTGATGCGGAATGCCCATGGAACGGCACCCGTGTATTGCGGATCCGCAAATGCGATCCAGTGTGAAAAAGGCCTTAGGCTAAATCCTTATTAGGCCACAACATGTTTATATTTTCTTTGCAAAATGTAATTTTTATTGGTGATATGGATACATTTTTATAAATACGGAATCATGTCACTAGATATGGTATATTTAGCTCCTAGAGATGTACACTACTCTAAGTACCAGATGTTCTTATATTATGCTTGCTCCATTGAAGAACTTTACTTTCCTGGAATTCACAACGTAATTTACCTTCCAGAAACTCTTCCTGTATGCAAAGCAAAAACACTGTCAGACAAGGATAGTCTTCATTAAGAAATTATCTTTCTAAAATTGTATATTGAAAAAAGGTAGCTGAAAAAGTATTATCTGCTTCAACCACCTCAACTGAAAAACTCAAATGCACTTGTCGTTTCTAACGCAGCAGAGCATATTTTATTCATGCAATTTAGATTGACTGTAGGAAAATGTTTGAAAGGCGGTACAGGAATTTGCATATTCCCAGATGAGGAGTGTTACTCAGCTGTTCTTCTAAACAAGGCAGAACTCTGCAATTTTCTGTCATTTATGATAATCTGCACCAAGAATAATATACATAGTATGTTATGTGCTATGCAACAAACCTCTAATGAAGAAAAGTGTCCACTGAGGTCTAAAGTAGTACCGTTAACTACTGTAGAACAAATAAACGAAAACATTTTATTAGACACTTGTCTTAACCCTTAGAATACCATTTTTGGCTCTTCATTTTTCTTCCCTATCTTCCTTGAGCCATAACTTTTTTATTTTTTCGTTCACATATCCATATGAGGGCTTATTTTTTGCAGGACAAGTTGTACTTTCTAATGCCACTATTTAATATGGAATACAATGTGGTAGGAAGCGGGAAAAAAATGGGTTGTAATTGGAAAAAAAAACGCAACTCCTCCACCATTTTACGGGTTTTGTTGCTACGGTATTCCCTTTGTGGCAAAACTGATCTGTGTCCTTCATTCTCTGGGTCAGTATGATTACAATGATGCCACAAATCATTTTTTTTACATCACCATATTCTGACCCCCATAATTTTATTTTAAAAAAAATCCAAATCTGCCATTTTGACCCTTTTTCTGTTATGCCATTCACCGTATTGGAAAATTATTTTTATATTTTAATAGTACGGGAGTTTTCAGGTGCGGTGATTCCCATGATGTTTATATTTTTTTTATTTATGTATTCATTTTTTTATTCTATGGAAAGGGGGTGATTAAAATTGTTATATTTTTTTATATATTTATATAGCAGTTTCTTTGTTACGGTATTGTAGGTCTATGATGAGAGCAGAATTGCTCATTTCTTATGTTGGCCTGCCACCTGCTGGCCAAAATTAAAATTTCAGCTTCAATACCCTGGGTCTCTTCAGAGAGACCCAGCATATTGAGGCCAATTACTGGCATCCTCATTGGATTCTGGGTTTTTGAGCTTTTTGAAGCCATGATCTCATTTGATCACGGCATCTAAAGGCTTTAATGACCACGATCATTATTGCCAGTCACGGTCATTAGCCGCGGGTCTCCGCTGTTTCAAACAGTAGAGACCCGCCGGCCATGGCGCCTGGTGCACACACAAGTGGGCGCCATGTTTACCCATTGTTCCAGCTCCGTACATGTACGGTGCTGATAACGAAAGGGGTCAGAGATGAGATCTCAAACTTGGTGAATCAATTCTACCAGCTATGATTCGAATATCATGAGGAATACAATGTAATTTTAATATATGACATACATTATGTTGAGTGATACAACTTTGTATCTACTATATCAGTGTCATCTAATCGGCAACAGGCCACTACAGGGTAGCTACCTCCACTAGGTGGATACAGAGACAGCTTTCTCTTTAAAGAGAGCTAACATGTCTAGCCATGTGTTGGTTGATGTGTGCTTTCACACACAAGATCACTGGCACTTGTCACAAAAGGTGGCAGAGTATCAGTGGCATCTGTTACTAGGATCCGTACATAATACTTAGAAATTGTCCAGAAATGTTCCAATGGCACCTAGCACCAAAGTGGATGATAATATAATAATATTAGTATTGAGCAAATCAAAGTACACAAAGTGGACCGGATCCGAATTTGAGCAAAAATTTGATTCGCAGCGAAGCCGAATTTCCTCGTGCTTCGCAGTAATGAATCAATTTTCCCTGAAATGGTGGTAAAAATAAAACAATTCACACTTACCTCATCCATTTAAGCACAAAGAGGCTACCGCAGACATCTAGCTTGGAGGTACCGCACAAAATCTCATGCGCAGTGACATATGACGTCACCAGGCCGGCTGATATGATCACGTCATCACAAGATTTAGCGCTGGATCTTCAAGCAAGATGGCCGCCGTGGCCTCTTCGCGATCAAATGGATGAGTTAAGCACAATTTTTTTTCTTTAATTAGCAAACACTAAAATGATTTAATATGGATCTCAGATGCCGCGATTAGCGGTGAACATGGCATCTGAGGGGTTCAATGAAAAGGGCGCCGCAATCACCATTCCCTGTCATTGCTCCTGCTATTTACAAAGAAATACACTCTGATAAAGTAATTAATCACAAAGCAAATTATTTTGTAAAATTCAGCGAAGCAGCCAGAACAAATCTCTAAATGGTACCATTGAGGTCATAGCATCACTGAAATGTAGCTCCAGGATCAGAATAATTTCATAGATATCCATCTCCTGGGCAGCCGAACATACATACTATGGACCTGAGCACTGCCCTTTAGAAGCTTAACACCAAAATATTATTAATTCTTTATGTATTTGTTACAGTTCATTGTAAGGCTGTATTTGCAGATTCTGTAGACATTTTAATGTTGTTCTTTAAAGACATTAAACCGCTGCTTATATTGGGATGTGCTCTCAAGATGAAAAATCAGGACCTCTGTCCTATAACTTTTTCTATTTGCTCTTACATTACAGATACAAGAGGTGATTTAATAAAGCTCAATACTTTTTTCTAGCTTCTGGTTTAGCTGAGAGACTTTTATAAAGAAACTTTCCTACCCTACAGCCTAATGACTTTATATGCTCATACATCTATATCTTGTTGGCTTTTAGAATAGCAGTAATTAGCAATACAAGATATATATTCCCAAGTGCAAGTACAAAAAGTTTTATATTTGATTACAATAATGGCCTATCGTCATTTGAACATTTAAAATAATTAAAACACAATTCCAGAAGCATTTGTAGACTTTTCTCTGCTTTTATTCAGCATCTTTGATCAAAATTAATACATGGACAGTGGTTCATTCAGCAATGATAAAGATAAATTAAGACATGGGAAGACAGAATGTTCTCTTTTTACTATATCTTGTGTAATGAACTGAGCAGATCAGAGTCTGTAGATCATTACATGAATTCTTGTTTTCTTGAGAAAAAAAAATTCATCTTGCCCATATCTAGTTATACTTCACTGTAATCATAGGAAAGGATACAAACTCATTTTGTGGAAATAATAGTAATACACTGTACAGTTCCTTCCAGCACTGGTCGTGGGTTTGGATTTGTGCTGTTGTGTTCAATGGCAGTTCATGTTGTCACTACTCTGTGTATCCTGGTCCCGAATACTTGTTGTGTGAATTGTACTAATGTGCTTGCACTCCTCCTCAGTTCTGTAATGCAAGGGTTAATTTGTTTTCCTTGGTGTGTGTGTGTCTGTGTCTGCATCTGTTTGACTAATAAGTTTGTTTAGTCTGCTATATAGTCCTGAGTTCTGTATCAGTTTGGTGGATGTCTTTTAAATGACATTTCCTCCCTAGTTGTGCAATCATGTCTTTCTTTCTATGCACTCTGCTTGACCTTGTCATGGATAGCATTTGCTCTGCTACTCTCTGTATGGAGCTTATCTGTCTGTGCCTGCCAGCTTTAGTCCTGATTCCTGTACCTCTGTGTCTGTACTGTATACTGTAGCAACAGTGTGAATGTCTTCACTCCACTGAGATGTGTTGACCACTGCCATCCAATATTTGCTATGCATGTCTGGGTTCCAAAAGCCCGTTCTTGGAGTCCATGGGCCAGATTTATCATGACTCTGACAGCTCACTCCACTTTCACATATGGCTAAAGTCTTAGCCAAGTCAGATTTATGATCGGCCCTTTAAGACTGTAATAAATGTGGTTTGACGGTAGCAGTTTATCCGTCAGTAAGCAGCTTTACAAAAGTCGCACATCTTTACGAAAAAGTCGCATGTTCTATTAAAAAGTCTCATAAGATAAGCATGGTCGTCACTGGAGTGAAATTGCGACTTTTTTGCAACTTTTTAAATAATCCCAATAGTAAATCTGTCTAGAGATTCATTTACAAAAGAAAACACGCCCACTTTCAGAAAACTGGCGAGCATAGTGCAGAGCAGAAAAAAGTCGCAAATTTGTGCGCAGTTTTAGCGTTTTGGACTTTTTCACTCCATTATTCTGACCTGAGCTAATGATAAATCTGGCCCCATGTGTCCAAATTCCTGTAGTTTTTATGTCTGACTCTGGTGTCTTCTGTGTCTGCTTACCAGTATGCAACTCTTACAGGGTTTGAACATTTTCCTGCAGCTCTTACCAAATGTGATTGAGTTCCTGCAGCACCTTTAATGTAGGAACAGTTTCCTGTGTCCATCTGCATGGGTCCCTGATCTGTTTGTCTGCCAGTACTCCATGTATTGTGCCACACTTGTGTCCCTGGTGTTGTCACCAGTGTCTCTGACCTCAGTAGGTTAGTTGCCAAGTACACTGAGACCATCCTAGGAGGTAGTGGTCTGGTCACTAATCCACAGCAAAGTCCACATCCCTGTACAGAGTTTAAAGGGTGATTACCATGGAGGTACCAGAATAACAACCTTGGGGTTTGTTCCAACATCAAATTGGTTATACTTGGCAAAGTGGAGAAGAAACATTTCAGTCTCCAGAGGTTTCAAGGCTTCTTTACTGTAAGAACTGTAAATCTGTGGAATAGTTTACCGCAGGAACAGATTGCCGTCCTGCGGTAACCTACAACAGGAACAGTGGACACTTTTAAAACGGGCTTAGATTAATTCTTAAAGAGTAACTAAACTTTTGAATACAATTTTATTAAGATGTTACTAATGCCATAGTAAAACTTTTTGTAATATACTTTATTAAGGCTCATTGCTGCTCCTGCCTGTGCCCCACAGAGGTTTTCTTACTCTTCTTATAAACCCTTGGACTCCTCTCCTTGCAGCACCGCTTTGAGACACTTTTGTTCTTCTTTACTACGAGGTACTGCTTTACAAGCACCAGCGAGCATCAGCCCTGTAGAGGCAGTGCACAGCATCAGGGATTCCACTAACACGTCTACTAAGCTTCTGGTGAGTACCTCCTTGCACACTGGGGTGCATTATTTGATTTGAAGCTCTGCATATTGTCTGTGCTCTCCTCCTCCCCTAGATTTTCATAGAAGGGAATTAAGAAAGCCATGCATGTGAGGTCCACTCTATATATGCAGTAAATTTGAAATGGGCCCCTATTTTCCATATAGGTGTAGATCCCGCCCCTGTGAATATGCCAACAATGTCCAAATGGGAATAATCCTACGTGCAGAACACACACTGGAAGGCTCCACGGCCATTAAATTATACCACAAAGTGTGTAACTTATGTAATTGCATTAAATCTCCCCCAGTATGTTCCTGTAAAACGCTGCATAATGGTCTATGGTTCAGTTAAGCAGAATATCAAGGCTTGATGCACATAGCCAGCTTCGAAGTATTCTACGGAAATGTTATACCCCATCCATTATAAAAAAAATAAAAAATAAAAATAAATGAACACACCTTTCCGTAGAAGCCAACTTGGCTTTATGAAAGATTTTAACTTGACCTTTTCAGGAATTTAATTTACCATTAAGCTCTCATTGCTATATTTCCTTTGAAATGTTCTGGTGAGCAGAAGGGAACATGTAGGTTCTAATAATTGCAAGGTATATAGCTTCTGTGAGTGAAAAAAAGCCGCAAGTTATTTGTCCTTGTGCTTGGCTTGTACTTTTTCCAATGTATAATATAAGCTTGATACGTATATCGTCTTTCTACTCTTGAAACAGCACTATAGTATTTCATACATACATAAATGAAGTGGCAAAGAAGCATGATTTTACTATATATTTGTATTGGTAACCAAGTTTAAGTTTAAAGTGAATGTTGAACAATTAAGTCAAACCTATCACATAATACTTAATCTTAAAAGAACAACAAATAACCAAAATCTGATTTATCAGAATATTAGCAATATTACAGGAGAAGACAACTGTTAGCACTGGAGTCCTGGACACATATATAAAATGCAGAATGTAAAAGTAAACTCCCCATGAAAATTGTCCTGTCTGACCCAGGAAGAAGTGGAGCTGTGTCTTAAAAAGATGAAAATAGACAAATCAGCGGAACCAGATGGCATTACACCCCCGTATCTATCACTGTATCCTGTACTATCCTAGCATAATTAAGTAATATCATAGCCAGACCCTTATTTCTGATATTTAAGAACTATATAGTAACAGGGAGTGTTCCACAGCATTGGCATATAGCAAATGTGGTGCCAATATTCAGAATAGGTCCAAAAACAGAGTCTGGAAACTATAGGCCGGTAAGTTTAACATCAGTCGTTGGTAAACTGTTTGAAAGTTTTCTAAGAGATGCTATCTTGGAGTACCTCAATGAAAATAAGAAAATAACGCCATATCAGCATGACTTCATGAGGAATCAGTCATGTCAAACAAATTTTATCAGTTTCTATGAGGAGTTGAGTTCTAGACTTGACCATGGCGAATCAATGGCTGTCGTATATCTGGACTTCTCCAAAGCATTTGACACTGTACCACATAAAAGGTTAGTATATAAAATGAGAATGCTTGGATTGGGAGAAAATATCTGCTGATACTGATAGAAAACAAATGGTGGTTATTAGTGGTACACACTCAGATTGGGTCACTGTCACTAGTGGGGTACCATAGGGCCCTATTCTCTTCAATATATTTATTAATAATCTTGTAGGAGGCTTGCACAGTAAAATATAATATTTTGCAGATAACACTAAACTGTATAAAGTAATTAACACAGAAGAGGACAGTATACTGCTACAGATGGATCTGGATAGATTGGAGGCTTGGGCAGAGAAGTGGCAGATGAGGTTTAACACTGACAATTGTAAGGTTATGCACATGGGAAGGAAAAATACAAGTCACCAATACATACTAAACGGTAAAACACTGGGTAACACTGACATGGAAAAGGAATTAGGAATTTTAGTGGACAGCAAACTTACACGGTGCGGTTCACCGCGACATGTGTTTCCGTGCAGGCTGGCTGCACGCCTTTTGTGTACTGGTTGCAGGTGATTCTGTGCAGGCTGGTTGCATTTGGCTGCGTGCAGGCTGCGGTGTCTAGAGTGTTCTCTGCCCATGTACGTGTGTACCCCTTTGACTGTATATGTATTTCTCTTCCTGTATTGTGGCTCTGTGTTCCTGGTTGCCAAGGGCAATGCCTAGTTCTGTATCCGTACATGCTGGGGTTTGCCAGGGGCAACGTCCAGTTCTGTTCCGGTGTGTCTTGGCTCTCTGAGCTCCGGTGCTGATGGGGGTTAACTTCCCTGTTTGCTGTGCCTGGGTGTGGCTCGTTACCTAGGTGCCTCGTTACCCAGCTATATAGTCCTGTGAGCTTTGGTACTGGGGGGCAGTCTTTGTCAGTCTGTCCTGTCTGTGGCTGCTAGGTGTAGCACCTCGCTCTGTTCCTGGGGGTTTTCCATCTACCCTTCTGCATAGTGTCGCCTGGTTTTGCATCAAGTGTCTGTTCACAAGTGTCTGTTCACAAGTGTCTGTTCACAAGTGTCTGTTCACAAGTGTCTGTTCTCTAGTGTCTGTGCTCCGGTTTCTGTCCTGTTTTGTGCTTTGCCATGTTCTGCTCTGTACTTGCCTATCTTATGTATTATGTTATATGTTCCCTGTTTTCACCTAGCAGAGCGTATCTGCATCTCAGCCCCTAGCAGTGCGTAACTGCGTCTGTCCGTTATCTGTTCCTGCCCTGTATATATGTTCCTGGCTTCCCCGAAGGGGGAATGGCTAACCTGTCTGTACCTCTGGTTCTGTTTGTCTGTCCTGCTGGAGGTTTCACCAGCCTGTTCCTGGCAGGTAGGGGCCAAGCACTCCGGGACTTTCCTGGAGGTGTGACCAGTGAGCCCTCGGCCCAGTCATCCCCACCATCCGGGGCTCTGTGAAGTACGGGGCTCACTGGCTCCACCCTCTGGGTTTTGCTGTGGCCCTCCAGTACTCTTGGTCCTGTGGTATTGTTACCACTTCTGTTTACCTGCTTTTCTGTCATGTCTGTTCTGTTTGCCTGTGACCTGCTCGTAGTATGTCCAGGAGGTCTGCCTTGGACCCCCGGCACGTGACACAAACTAAGCTGCAGAAACCAGTGTCAGGCAGCTGCCGCCAAGGCCAATAAGACAATGGGTTGCATCAAAAGGGGCATAGATGCCCATGAGGAGAACAAAGTCCTGCCAGTTTACAAATCACTAGTCAGACCACACTTGGAGTACTGTGTACAGTTCTGGGCTCCTGTGAACAAGGCAAACATAGCAGAGCTGGAGAGGGTTCAGAGGAGGGCAACTAAAGTAATAACTGGAATGGGTGGACTACAGTACCCAGAAAGATTATCAAAATTAGGGTAATTAACTTTAGAAAAAAGATGACCAAGTGGCGATCTAATAACTATGTATAAATATATCAGGGGTCGGTACAGAGATCTCTCCCATCTATTTATCCCCAGGATGACTGTGACTGTGACAAGGGGACATCCTCTGTGTCTGGAGGATAGAGGGTTTGTACACAAACATAGAAGAGGATTATTTATGCTAAGAGCAGTGAGACTATGGAACTCTCTGCCTGAGAAGGTGGTGATGGTGGACTCACTAAAAGAGTTCAAGAGGGGCCTGGATGAATTTCTGGAGACTAATAATACTATACAGTAGGTTATAGTTACTAGAGATGGAATGTTGATCCAGGGAGTTATTCTGATTGCCAGATTGGGAAGTAATTTTTTTTCCCCTAAAGTGAGGAAAATTGGCTTCTACCTCACAGGGTTGTTGTTTTTTGCCTTCCTCTGGATCAAATTGCAGGATAACAGGCTGAACTGGATGGACAGATGACTTTTTTTTTCAGCCTTATAAATTACCGTATGTTACTATGTTTCTATGTTACATATTTGACTCTCTCCAAGTGATGCAGGTCCCCTCCAAGTATTCCAGTTTCACCCAAAATTGATAATGGTAGGTTAATTAGCTGTCACGGTCTCATTGTGGTTTACTGTGACACGGGTTCCATGTTGCTCAATTTTGTGCCTTGGCGCACTGGCTGGCGTTATTGCTGTGTATGTTGGTTGCCAGGGGCAATGTGTAGTTTTGGTAGCCTGTGTGTACATTGCTCCTTGAATGCTTGCTCCTTTCCCTGTCTGGTTCTTGTGGTGTTAAGGTCTTGGTCTGGGTGTGGTCTCTAGGTGCTATTTAAAAAGGACCTTTCATGGGTCCAGACATTATAAACTAAGTATCAGGATATGTAGGGCATAGTGCAGGGATCTAACTGCACTTACTATTTTTTCTGGGCGTCGCTACGTTCTGCCACTGTGGCCCCCATTATATTCTTCCACCTGATATGCTAATTTTAGCATCGGTACTGGGAGGGGGAGACTGCCCTGTTTGTCAATGGGCATCTCCTTCTCCCTGGCTGTAGCGCTGTTCAATCGCATTGGAGGGCGTCACAGCCAGGGAGAAGGTGAGTTTTTTTTCTCTCTGGCTGTGACGCTCTCTGCTTCAATTGGACAGCGCTACCGCCAGGGAGAAGGAGATGCCCATTGAGTAACAGGGCAGGCTCCTCCTCCCTGTACGGATGCTAAAATTAGCATATCAGGCGGGAGAATACAACGGGGGCCACAGTGGGCGAACGGAGTGGCGCCCAGAAAAAATAGTAAGTGCAGTTAGATCCCTGCACTATGCCCTTCATATCCTGATACTTAGTTTATAATGTCTGGACCCATGGAAGGTCCTCTTTAATCCGGTTGCTGTTTTCCAGGGAGTTAGTTGTTCTCCAGCCCTTGTTTGGTGCTGGAGCTTTGCACCGTACCTGGGTTTCCTTCTGCCCAGTCTGTGTGGCCACCTTGTAAGACATCAAGGTATTTTTGTGTGCTGGTTCCAGTGTGTAATCTGTGCTGTGTCCTGTGCGGTGTTCAGGTTCCAGTACATATGCCTGGGTTCCAGTCGTTGTTTGTGTTGACTGCTGGTGCCTTCTCCAGCAGTCTCTGCAGGTAAGCGGCCAAGTGCACCGAGACTACCCTGGAGGTGCAACCAGTGAGCTTCGGCTAAGTTCTTCCCTACCATCTGGGGCTGTGAAGAATAGGGCTCACTGGGTTTTTGCTCTCTGGGTTTAGCCCCAAGTAAAACCGGTGCACTTGGTCCAGTGGTATTTCTTGCCACTGGTTCCTTACCTGCTGATCCAGTTTCCAACTCACTGTTATTTGTCTGTGTATGCCTGCTTTGGTGTATTCTTTGTTGTGAGATGTTCTAGCGGTCAGTTGGACCCTCGCTAGAACATGACATTAGCTTTATATGACATATGCCCTATTATGTGAGCAAAACGTGGGAAATTAGATTGTAAGCACCATTAACTGATGGCTTAAAACATCCCACAGATGTCTGTGCATGGATGTTTCGGAATGTTCTGAATGTTCTGAACAGACACTACCATCGACCCAGAACCAACAAACAGGTTAATGATGGCCCCAAGTGGGACCATATTATCAGATACTGCCTCGTCATCTGGTACCTCACCAGTTGCAAACAATTCTTCTTCTTTTTTAGGCCCACCCCCGCCCAACACCTATATCCTGAGGGATCGCACGCAAATACAATCCCAACCCGTCAAGAAGCATTGACCTCATCGGAGGGTCAACCAGTGATTCTTAATCTATCCGGGATTGATCTATCAAGGGTTGAACAAAAATTATTAAACAAAGGACTGTCCTTCGTGCCAACCACCCGCTTTTGTCTGTTTGATTGGGTAAAGGATCTCCACTTATTTGTGAGAAAACTGCGGTGGCGCAAGCTTTTTTGCGCATCCGACAAAAAGAGGAGCATCGAACTTGGACTTGATCCAAGTGACCTTATAGGCTACGATGCCCTAGTGGATCTGCTGGATGACAACGACCGTCCTCCGGGTCAGGGTCCATTCACGAGCCTCCGAAATAAGAGCACTAGGATGCCTCCCAAAACATTGGGGGAGGCCCACATTGATCTGTTTCTTAAATCAGTAACCAGGGATCTGGGAAATATGACACCGATACAGACGAGCGGCATGAAAAACTACACACAGAGGGAAATGGAAATACTACGGGATCTTAGCACCAATAAACAACTCATATTTAAGCCCTCGGACAAAGGGGGGACCATTGTTGTTATGTCCAGCAAACAATACTGTGACATGTGCATGTCGCTCTTATCTGATGGATCCAGCTATGAGTTACTCAAGCTGGACCCTACTCAGCTGTATGCGAGGGAACTATCCCAGATCCTACAGGAGGCCCTTGAGGGGAGACTCATTGATCGACGTGAATGTGACTACCTTGAAATATCTAACCCCCGGGTGGCCACTTTCTATTGTCTCCCCAAGGTTCACAAGGGTACGGTCCCCCTCAAGGGTCGCCCAATTGTATCTGGGATAGGGGGCCTAACAGAACACATAGGCACCTATATAGACAAAATTTTGCGTCCATTCGTGATGTCTCTACCCTCTTATCTCCGCGACACAAATGATCTGTTGAAACGGATAGAGGGCATCTCACTGGATCCAGATGTGTGGCTAGCCTCCATAGATGAGGAAGCTCTATATACAGTACAGACCAAAAGTTTGGACACACCTTCTCATTCAAAGAGTTTTCTTTATTTTCATGACTATGAAAATTGTAGATTCACACTGAAGGCATCAAAACTATGAATTAACACATGTGGAATTATATACATAACAAACAAGTGTGAAACAACTGAAAATATGTCATATTCTAGGTTCTTCAAAGTAGCCACCTTTTGCTTTGATTACTGCTTTGCACACTCTTGGCATTCTCTTGATGAGCTTCAAGAGGTAGTCCCCTGAAATGGTTTTCACTTCACAGGTGTGCCCTGTCAGGTTTAATAAGTGGGATTTCTTGCCTTATAAATCGGGTTGGGACCATCAGTGGCGTTGAGGAGAAGTCAGGTGGATACACAGCTGATAGTCCTAGTGAATAGACTGTTAGAATTTGTATTATGGCAAGAAAAAAGCAGCTAAGTAAAGAAAAACGAGTGGCCATCATTACTTTAAGAAATGAAGGTCAGTCAGTCAGCCGAAAAATTGGGAAAACTTTGAAAGTAAGGGCTATTTGACCATGAAGGAGAGTGATGTGGTGCTGCGCCAGATGACCTGGCCTCCACAGTCACCGGACCTGAACCCAATCGAGATGGTTTGGGGTGAGCTGGACAGCAGAGTGAAGACAAAAGGGCCAACAAGTGCTAAGCATCTCTGGGAACTCCTTCAAGACTGTTGGAAGACCATTTCAGGGGACTACCTCTTGAAGCTCATCAAGAGAATGCCAAGAGTGTGCAAAGCAGTAATCAAAGCAAAAGGTGGCTACTTTGAAGAACCTAGAATATGACATATTTTCAGTTGTTTCACACTTGTTTGTTATGTATATAATTCCACATGTGGTAATTCATAGTTTTGATGCCTTCATAGTCATGAAAATAAAGAAAACTCTTTGAATGAGAAGGTGTGTCCAAACTTTTGGTCTGTACTGTACCTCAATTCCACACAACAAGGGCTTGGCAGCAATTAAATATTTCCTGGATACCAGATCAACTGACCTCAGGGATCACAATCACCTCGTTATAAGACTCCTGGATTTTGCATTGAAGCATAATTACTTCGTGTTCAATGGTCGGTTCTACCACCAGCTCAGGGGCACGGCGATGGGAAGCCCCTGTGCGCCTACCTACGCCAACCTGCTCCTGGGCTGGTGGGAGGACACCATTGTCTTTACAGAAGGGATGCAGAGATGGACCCGCCATATAATATCTTGGTCGAGGTTCATCGATGACATCCTGTTATTCTGGTCGGGTACCGCAGAAGACTTTGATGGGTTTATGAAGGACCTGAATGTTAATCACATCGGTCTGTTTTTTACCTATGAACTACAACCCAGAACAATCAATTTCCTCGATTTACAGATAAGTAAGAACATAGATAATACCCTAACTACCACTCTGTTCCGCAAATCTACCTCAACAGTTTGTTGAGGTGGGAGAGTTTTCACCCGAAACCGCTCAAGAAAGGAATCCCTAAGGGACAGTTCCTGCGGATCCGCAGGAACTGCTCCGATCCAACCGAGTTTGACAAACAAGCGAGTACTCTATTCCATCGATTTAAACAGAGGGGGTACTCAGAGGATTGTCTCTACGATGCCTGGAACCATGCAGGATCCCTCGATAGATCAGCACTAATCCACTCTGTAGGGAGGAAGAAAGCATCAGATGAAGTGATTAGAATCATAGGCACATACGATACTGGAGCTAATCAAGTCCGTCAGATCATCGGACGATATTGGTCACTGATTAAGTCTGACCCTGACCTGACTGATCTTCTCCCGGAGCATCCCTCAATAACCTTTAGGCGGGGTCGCAGTATAGGGGATCAACTGGTACACAGCCATTTTGAACCAGTTCCCCCCCCCCTTGTACGTGGCTAGCGGATAGGAGAAATGGTACCTATAGATGCGGTAAATGTAAGGCTTGTTCCTTTGTAACGGTGGGCCAATCCTTTACAAACACCGAACAGATCCACACATATATGACCCGAGGCTTTGCAAATTGCAATATAGTGGGCGTGGTCCACATGGCCCAATGTATATGCAGCTTAAGGTACATCGGCAAAACGTGTAGAGCCTTTAAAAAGCGGATCCTGGAACATATTGGCGATATCCGCCATAAGCGGGATAAGCCTCTGTCCAGGCATGTGGTTTTAAAACATGGAGGAGACCCAAAAGTGATAAACTTCTCCATGGTGGAAACAGTAAAACACTCCATCAGGGGAGGAGACATTGACACTATCCTGAGACAAAAAGAGTCAAAAGGGATACATATGCTTAACACCATGTCACCTGCAGGACTGAATGAAAATATTGATTACTCCTGCTTTCTTTAGCCAGCCATATACCATTTTAACATGGGGTCGACACATATATCTTGATCACTGTAATAATTTTAAGGGGAGGATATGTGGCCACCCCCATTACAGTGCCGTTGCGGTCCATCCCATGTAAAACATCAATTTATATATATATACATACACACCATTAACTCTATTCACCAAGATATAATAGAGTATTCACCTATAGCTTTATTTAGCCCGCGGTATCCATATCCCCTCCTACTGGTGCGTACATTATGTGTACCTTGTCCCCAGGGATTAATACCTTTCCTGGATAGTATCCCTATCTTATTAATCTATACTAAAATGGCTTATGGTCCGCGCATATATACTGCGCTAATTGCCTTGTATTATCTAACTAAGGTCCATGCATCCATACAGGGTCCCTCTAATTGAGGCATATCTGTGCTTTTTATACAGATTTTTGATGACTTTGGAACCTTGCATTATGGCTATCACACTGTGTCATCTTACATCCACCTGTCACGTGATCGGGGGTAGAGGGCGTCATCATTAGGCGGCCCTCCGGCACGAGGACGCTATCCCAGTAACACCATGTGATCGGGCGCGGCCAGTGACGTCATCGGACGCCGGCCGATCTACATGGATTACCTATCCCAGGCTCGCTCCCACTAATGGGACACACCCCTTATAGGCGTGACGGCACAGGGGCGGTGCGCAGTGTCTAGCATTCAGTAGGCAGGGGGACTGGCCATACCTACCCAGCATCACGGGCACGCCCATTTTGGGGCGTGTTTTGGCCATATCTCCATGACTAACCATAGCATGGAAAGGGAGGGGCGGGACAAAGTCCGGCCCCCTGCTCCATCTCTCTAAGGCGGGCTATTTAATCCAGGCAGGTTTCCCTGCCTGGTGACATCACACACAGGACCAGTGAGGCACCACTATCTGTGAGTTCCTTGGACAACTGGGGGCTGATTCCTCCCATTTACAAAAGGTTGGTTCTGGCACTATTGGGCATCTAATCTTGATCATCAATTATGTCTTAAACAGTGTTTATGCGGGCTATGACCGGAGTGACAGCAGATGTATGATCATCTTTACAGACAGCCTGGGCCATCCCTGGCCGCATTTGGACACGCAAGTAGTATCTTGTGACTTGTTGGCCATGACATCACACATGGCATTACACACTGTTGACTGTCTGTAGCACTCTGACTACTGTTGTGATAATCACATACGCCTGGATATCTATGTGGACATATATCCACACAGGCGAATGATTGTTATTATCATAAT
The DNA here is from genome assembly GCF_905171765.1 of Bufo bufo. NCBI lineage: Eukaryota > Metazoa > Chordata > Amphibia > Anura > Bufonidae > Bufo > Bufo bufo. Next base: position 488,383,878 of record NC_053389.1, read on the forward strand.
CTGTTTCATGCATATTCCATAGGCCCCTTGATGCGGTCCTGATGTCTTTGATCACTTTAAGCGATTGGGTGATTGAACGTAATGTGACCAGTGAATAATCTGGTCGAATGATGTCATCATAAGTGAGGACCCTACCTAAGGTTTGGTTACCTCTCATTGATGCCAACAGCATTGTACTTTGATATATGTCCCCTGAGGAACCCGAAAATCAATCAGGGTGAAACGCGTTGGGACACTGGCACCTGATTGCACATTGATACATGTAGTGCTTCTGGTGCCGTACGTGTATATACATCTTAATTATACACTGATATGTACAAATGTGAACGGCGACTCATGATGTGTTGACGCCGCACATTGATCTTGGTGTGTGGAGTCTATACAGTGATATCGTCCATTTTGATGATGCGTGATCACAGATAGCCATACCATCTGGCTGCCTGTGCATCCTTTATGACATACTTTTTGTTGGCAGCATTCCACCAGCGCTACTGAGCATCCACGAGTGTGGTTGGCCTGTTGCCTTACATATTGATTATCTATACTTGTTTTTTTGTTTTGTGTGCCTAGATTAGACCGCACAGTAGGGATCCACCAGGATTACAGGGTCTATTTAGGTTCTACAAGGAGGTTCCAGAACACGGGATCGTCCTTATCAGGGCGGCTATTCCGTTCTTAGGCAGGGCTATTTAGCCCAGGGCCAGGAATAGGGACAGATTAGACTTCATCTCAGTCCATCCCGTCCATCTCTGCCCTGTGTTCTTTGGACGATTACAAGTATCATCCTTCATGTCATCAAGGATATATCTTCTTACTGTTCTATTCTATTTATGTTTGTGGGAGTTTTTGTTATTTTATGTTTAAATTAGATTAAAGGCTACGTTTTAAACAGGTCGTTCCCTGTGATTACACTGAATGTTTCTGCAGTCTGCATCTGCAGTATCAGGGATTGGGAACTGGGTGTCAGTGACAGCTAGAATCTCCATAGAGAAGACAGCAGCGATGTATTAATCTCCACCATGAAAGTCCCAGAAGTCTTTCTCCAGTAAAGTACTAGGTGATCATAGACATGGCTGTGTCGTTCCTCTGCAGTGAGGTCCCAGAGGTTGTCATCCCCAAGTAAAAGGGAAGTAAGCAATTTAAAAAATGATTTAATGTTGCCTCTCAAATGCCTTGCATAATCTTATGGGGGGCACAATATGTGAAAACAGATTTAAAAAAAAAGAGAGAGACTGCATGCCCACACACCACTACGTCTAGTCCAGCCTCAAGCATTCAGAAACTGTATATCCCCTATATGAAAACAATCATAACAAATAGAGGATAACATTTTAAGAAAAATATTTAAGTTGGAAATTAAATAAAAAATGAAAAAAACAAAACCAGACACTGTCATTTTTAAATAACAAAGAGTGATAGACAGGCAGGACAGATAGATAGATTAGATAGACTGACAGACAGATACATTAGATAGATAGATAGATAGATAGATAGATAGATAGATAGATAGATAGATAGATAGATAGATAAATATTTCTTGGATATGCAAGATACTGGTTGCACTGATAACAAGTAATAAGAACATTATTTGTAATCATTCCTCTTGGGGTTGATGAAAAGTTGGTCAGAGTAGGTCATACTCGTTAAATGTAGCATCAGAAGGCTCTTTCTCTATTATTATTTTTCTTCTACTGTTTCCTCGCTATACTGTTGAAATAAATTGGTCTGTCCTACAAAATATCACACTGTGGAAATCTCTCTCTTAGAGCTGTTAGAGCTCCAGCAGTACCTTATTCTATATAAAGCACAGAGGTCTATATTACTTTTTCTCCTCCAGTAACACTAATGCTTAATCCTTAGCCGAAATCACTTTTGAGTCCCAAAGAATATTTTATGTTACATTTTTCCTGATAGTTAAAAATTTTTCTTGAAAGGCTTTCTGTAGCCATATTTGACTAGAAGGATCCTTTTAGGGTCATTTTACACAGACCGATGATCTGTAAGAATATCGGGAAAAAAGCAGATGCTCCAGATTACTGTCCGATCATCAGCAGAGATGAGGGCTGTATTATATGCAACATTCACCTCCCCTGTGCTCACGAATACTGTCCGATCATCAGCAGAGATGAGGACTGTATTATATGCAGCAATCACCTCCGCTGTTCTCCCGAATACTGTCCGATCATCAGCGGAGATGAGGACTATATTATATGCAACATTCACCTCCCCTGTGCTCTCGAATACTGTCCGATCATCAGCGGAGATGAGGGCTGTATTATATGCAGCAATCACCTCCGCTGTTCTCCCGAATACTGTCCGATCATCAGCGGAGATGAGGGCTGTATTATATTCAACATTCACCTCCCCTGTGCTCCAGATTACTGTCCGATCATCAGCGGAGATCAGGGCTGTATTATATGCAGCAATCACCTCCCCTGTGCTCCAGATTACTGTCCGATCATCAGCAGAGATGAGGACTGTATTATATGCAGCAATCACCTCCGCTGTGCTCCAGAATACTGTCCGATCATCAGCGGAGATGAGGGCAGTATTATATACAGCAATCACCTCAGCTGTGCTCCCGATTACTGTCCGATCATCAGCGGAGATGAGGACTGTATTATATGCAGCAATCACCTCCGCTGTTCTCCCGAATACTGTCCGATCATCAGCGGAGATGAGGGCTGTATTATATACAGCAATCACCTCTGCTGTGCTCCCGATTACTGTCCGATCATCAGCGGAGATGAGGACTGTATTATATGCAACATTCACCTCCCCTGTGCTCCTGATTACTGTCCGATCATCAGCAGAGATGAGGGCTGTATTATATGCAGCAATCACCTCCGCTGTGCACCCGATTACTGTCCGATCATCAACGGAGATGAGGGCTGTATTATATGCAACATTCACCTCCCCTGTGCTCTCGAATACTGTCCGATCATCAGTGGAGATGAGGGCTGTATTATATGCAACATTCACCTCCCCTGTGCTCCCGATTACTGTCCGATCATCAGCGGAGATGAGGGCTGTATTATATGCAACATTCACCTCCCCTGTGCTCCTGATTACTGTCCGATCATCAGCGGAGTTGAGGACTGTATTATATGCAGCAATCACCTCCGCTGTGCTCCTGATTACTGTCCGATCATCAGCGGAGATGAGGGCTGTATTATATGCAACATTCACCTCCCCTGTGCTCCCGATTACTGTCCAATCATCAGCGGAGATGAGGGCTGTATTATATGCAACATTCACCTCCCCTGTGCTCCAGAATACTGTCCGATCATCAGCGGAGTTGAGGACTGTATTATATGCAGCAATCACCTCCGCTGTGCTCCTGATTACTGTCCGATCATCAGCGGAGATGAGGGCTGTATTATATGCAACATTCACCTCCGCTGTGCTCCCGATTACTGTCCGATCATCAGCAGAGATGAGGGCTGTATTATATGCAGCAATCACCTCCGCTGTTCTCCCGAATACTGTCCGATCATCAACGGAGATGAGGGCTGTATTATATGCAGCAATCACCTCCGCTGTTCTCCCGAATACTGTCCGATCATCAGCGGAGATGAGGGCTGTATTATATACAGCAATCACCTCTGCTGTGCTCCTGATTACTGTCCGATCATCAGCGGAGTTGAGGACTGTATTATATTCAACATTCACCTCCCCTGTGCTCCCGAATACTGTCCGATCATCAGCGGAGATGAGGGCTGTATTATATGCAGCAATCACCTCAGCTGTGCTCCAGATTACTGTCCGATCATCAGCGGAGATGAGGACTGTATTATATGCCGCAATCACCTCAGCTGTGCTCCCGATTACTGTCCAATCATCAGCGAAGATGAGGGCAGTATTATATGCCGCAATCACCTCAGCTGTGCTCCCGAATACTGTCCGAACAACAGTGGAGATGAGGACTGTATTATATGCCGCAATCACCTCAGCTGTGCTCCCGAATACTGTCCGATCATCAGCGGAGATGAAGACTGTATTATATACAGCAATCACCTCCGCTGTGCTCCGGTGGGTGACATATACCCATTTTTGGTGTGAGATACACGAACACTTTATACTTGACAGGGACATTAATATAGTTAAACTGTTAGTTTAGTGGGTGACATATACCCATTTTTGGTGTGAGGTAAACCTGCACTGCATGCATGACAGGGAAATTAATATAGTTAATCCATCTGTTAGATCGGTGGGTGACATATACACATTTTTGGTGTGAGGTACACCTGCACTGCATCCATGACAGGGAAATTAATATAGTTAATCCATCTGTTAGATTGGTGGGTGACATTTACCCATTTTTGGTGTGAGATACACCTGCACTGCATATATGACAGGGAAATTAATATACAGTCCTGATCAAAAGTTTAAGACCACTTGAAAAATGGCGAAAAATCATATTTAGCATGGCTGGATCTTAACAAGGTTCCAAGTAGAGCTTCAACATGCAACAAGAAGAAATGGGAGTGAGACAAAACATTTTTTGAGCATTCAATTTAATGAAAACAACGAATAAACTGAAACAGGCTGTTTTTCAGCTGATCAAAAGTTTAGGACCACACCTCCAAAAAAAAACTAAACCCCCCCCAAAACAGAAATCCAACTTCCAAACATGAACTCAGTAATGAGTAGCTCCGCCGTTATTGTTGATCACTTCAAAAATTAGTTTCGGCATGCTTGATGCAAGGGTTTCCATGAGATAAGTGGGAACATTTCTCCAAGTGGTGAAGACGGCCGCACGAAGGCCATCTACTGTCTGGAACGGTTGTCCATTTTTGTAAACTTCCCTTGCCATCCATCCCCAAAGGTTCTCAATTGGATTTAGATCAGGGGAACACACAGGATGGGCCAAAAGAGTGATGTTATTCTCCTGGAAGAAGTCCCTTGTCCTGCGGGCATTGTGTACTGTAGCATTGTCCAGTTAAAAAACCCAGTCGTTACCACACAGACGAGGGCCCTCTGTCATGAAGAATGCTCTCTGCAACATCTGGACATAGCCAGCGGCCGTTTGACGCCCCTGCACTTCCTGAAGCTCCATTGTTCCACTGAAGGAAAAAGCACCCCAGACCATTATGGCGCCCCCTCCACTGTGGCGCGTAGAAAACATCTCAGGTGGGATCTGCTTGTCATGCCAGTAATGATGGAAACCATCAGGACCATCAAGGTTAAATTTTTTCTCATCAGAGAATAAAACTTTCTTCCACCTTTGAATGTCCCATGTTTGGTGCTCTCTTGCGAAGTCTAAACGAGCAGTTCTGTGGCGTTCAAGGAGACGAGGTCTTTGAAGACGTTTTTTGTTTTTGAAGCCCTTCAGTCTCAGATGCCATCTGATGGTTATGGGGCTGCAGTCAGCACCAGTAAGGGCCTTTATTTGGGTCGAGGACCGTCCAGTGTCTTGACGGACAGCAAATTGGAACATTTTTGTTCCATAACCCTCAGGATCATTTAAGAAATTCCAAATGACTGTCTTACTGCCTGACAGAAAATGACAATGAATCCACATCTTTGCACAGATTTGGCCTTTTAAAGGCATGTGGTCCTAAAATTTGGATCAGCTAAAAAACAGCCTGTTTCAGTTTAATCGTTATTTTCAATTAATTGAATGCTCAAAAACATTTTGTCTCACTCTCATTTCTTCTTGTTGCACGTTAAAGCTCTATTCAGAACCTTGTTAAGATCCAACAATGTAAAATATGATTTTTTTGCCATTTTTCAAGTGGTTTTAAACTTTTGATCAGGACTGTAGTTAATCCATCTGTTAGATCGGTGGGTGACATATACCCATTTTTGGTGTGAGGTACACCTGCACTTCATCTGTGACAGGGAAATTAATATAGTTAATGATACTTTCACACTAGCGTTAAAGTTTTCCTGTATTGAGTTCCATCATAGGGGCTCAATACCGGAAAAAAATGCATCAGTTTTATCCCAATGCATTCTGAATAGAAAGCAATCCGTTCAGTATGCATCAGGATGTCTTCAGTTCAGTCCCTTTTACGTTATTTGGCCGGAGAAAATACTACAGCATGCTGCGGTATTTTCTCCGGCCAAAATTCCAGAACACTTGCCTGATTGCCGGAATGCATTCATTTCTATTGAAATGTATTAATGCCGGATCCGGTACCAAGTGTTCCAGATAAACGGATCCGGTTTCTGGTCTGCATATGCGCAGACCTTTAAATCTGTGAAAAAGATAAATACCGTATCCTTTTTACCGGATGACACTGGAGAGACGGATCCGGTATTGCAATGCATTTGTCAAACGGATCCGCATACGGATCCGTAAACAAATGATGTCCATTTGCATCCGGATTTCCGGATCTGGCAGGCAGTTCCGTTGCCGGAACTGCCTGCCGGATTCTTCTAACGCCAGTGTGAAAGTACCCAAATCCGTCAGTTAAATCGGTGGGTGACATATACATATTTTTAGTGTGAGGTACACCTGCACTGCATCCATGCAAGGGAAATTAATATAGTTAATCTGTCTGTTAGTTTGGTGGGTGACCTCAAAGAATGAGGAAAGCATCAAATAAGGTACGTGGCCCTGGTCGTGGTGCTGTTGGTGTTGGTGGAGCTCCTTTTGCAGGGAGAGGACGTGGTCGATCTGTGCCAGCTACACGCCCAAATGAAACACCTTCCTCAGGTGCACTTAGGCGACAGGACGTTCAGCCTCATTTTGTAGGCCCTAATACCGGTGTACGAATGGTGAGGCCAGAACAAGTAGAGGCGGTAGTAGATTGGATGGCTGACAGTGCCTCCAGTTCCTTCACATTGTCTCCCACCGACTGCTAAAAGCACAGAGATGGCACCTGCAGCCCATGGGCATATGTCTTTCACCTCACCCCTGTGCAAATCAGCCAAGCAGTCTGAGCCCAAGTCAAGTCATGCAGCAGTCTCTTATGCTTTTTGATCACACCTAGCCCTGCCCCAGAAGTGGAAGAGATTAAGTGCACTGATGCCCAACCACTTATGTTTCAGGATGTGGACATGGGAGGACCACCACAGCACGTCTTTGATGATGATAGCAAAACACAGGTGCCAACTGCTGCGGCTTTCTGCAGTGTGCACGGCAAGGAGGGCAGGGGTGAAGAGTGGGTGGAAGATGATGCGAAGGATGATGAGGTCCTAGACCCCACATGGAATCAAGGTCATGTGAGTGACGTGTGCAGTTCGTAGGAAGAGGTAGTGGTCACACAGCGCCAGCCGCACAGCAAAAGAGGGAACAGAGTGCAAATGGAGAGTGGCCGTCCCCTTGCCAGTATGCCTGCTACTGCCCACCGCACCCAGGGACTGATTACACCAAAGCCAGCTCCAAGGAGTTCCCTAGCATTGCAGTTCTTCAGACAATGTGCTAATGACAAGATGCTGTGCAATCAGAGCCTGAAGTGAGGCATAAATGTTCTAAACCTGAGCACCACCTGCATGACCAGGCATCTAAATATAAAGAACGAGCTTAGTGGAGTACACACCTGAAAAACCACGAAAGATCTCAGGCTCCTCCTGCTTCCTCTTCTGCTGCAGTCCCGGCCTCTTCCTCTCCCTCTGGAGTGACAGTGGCACCTGCCACACTTCAAACAGAGGATGTGGCAGCAATACCACCACCTCCACCACCGTCACCAAGCATCCCCACACTGTCCATGGAAGCTTTCAGCTGTCCATCCCCCAAAACACTGGAGAGAAATATCCACCCACGATCCCTGGCCCTGAATGCCAGCATTTCAAAATTCCTGGCCTTTGAAATGCTGTCATTCCATCTGGTGGAGATGGAGACTTTTAAAAACCTTACAGCGGTGGCTGTCCCACAGTACGGGGTTCCCAGCCGCCACTACTTTTCCAGACGAACCATCCCTGCCCTGCACAACCAAGTGGCAGACAAAATCAGGTGTGCACTGCGCAAAGCCATCTGTGGCAAGGTCAACATAACCACCGATACGAGGACCAGTAAGCATGGGCAGGGACGTTATATCTCCCTAACTGCACACTGGGTAAATGCAATGGCAGGTGGGTCTGAGGCAGATAGCAGTTTGGTGCATGTCCTACCACCACTGAAGATTGCAGGACGTTTCTCGATGCCTTCTGTTGCCTCCTACTTCGCTTCCTCCTCTACCACCTCCTCATCCGGTCAGCGTAACACCTGCACCACCAACTTCAGCACAGCCAGGGGGAAACGACAGCAGGCTGTTTTGAAACTCATCTGTTTGGAGGAAAAACCTCACACCACGCAGGAGCCGTGGACGGGCATGGAACAACAGACCGATGAGTGGTTGGTGACGCTGAGCCTCAAGCCTGGCCTGGTGGTGTGTGTTAACAGGCGAAATCTCGTAGCAGCTCTGGGCCTAGTCGGCTTGACGCACATCCCTTGCCTGGCGCATGTGCTGAATTTGGTGGTACAGAGGGCTGTCTCTGCATGATTTCGGCGTTCTCACCCTGCTGCTGCTCGCCTGTCTGCGCTGCAGCGTAACTTCGGCCTTCCCGCTCACTGCCTCATATGCAACGTACCCACAAGGTGGAACGCCACCTTGCATATGCTGGAGAGACTGTGCAAGCAGTAGAAGGAGATAGTGGAGTTTCAGCTGCAGCACACACGGATGAGTCGCTCTGCAGAACAGCACCACTTTACTACCAACAAGTGGGCCTTCGTGCGGGACGTGTGTGTCATGTTACACTGTTTTGAGTACTCCACCAAAATGGCCAATGCCGATGGCACCATCCTCAGCTTTACTATCCCACTTCTATGTCTCCTTGAAAAACGCTTCGGGTGATGATGGAAAAGGATGTGGCACAGGAGGAAGAGGAGGAGGAAAAGGGATCATTTCCATGGCTATCAGGCCACTCATTCACAAGTGGCTCGGAGGGTGGGCTCCTGCATCAACAGAGAATTGAGAATAAGAGTTGAGCGGCACTCCTCATTAAGTGTGGATGGTGCTCAGTGGTAAGTATAATACGAATGTTAATAGGAAGACCACGGCACTCAAAAGAGAATATTGCATAAATAGCTTGTTTATTTTCATATATTTTCTTTTATATTTTTTATATATCCATCCGGAAATAAATTAATTCATAGTGGTTATACTGGCCAGCATTTCGGTCTTATCCAAGACCTTGTTCACGGCCTGACTATTTTCGATAATAGAGGCATCCGATGCTTCTATTATCGAAAATACACATGCCGTGAACAATGTCTTGGATAAGACCGAAATGTTGGCCAGTATACCACAATGAATTAATTTATTTCCGGATGGATAAATAAAAAATATAAAAGAAAATATATGAAAATAAACAAGATATTTATGCAATATTCTCTTTTGAGTGCCGTGGTCTTCCTATCAACATTGGTATTATACTGCGCAGGCGCAGTAAGTGAAGGACGCTCGCTGCCTGCTGGCTTCACCCACTGCGCCTGCGCCGAATACTGAATGGGACGGCGCAGGCACGAGATTTCCACAGGAGACAGGCCCGGCAAGCGGAGACCACTGGTGCCTGGGCCTGTCAATCAAGTGTAGCAGGGTGTGGCCAGAGGTGTGAGAACGGAGCCTCTAGGAGCAGGATCAATGCCCCCCTGCTCCTAGAAGCTCATTTGCATATTATAAAAGTTATTTTTTCTAAATAATTGTGGCACGCAGTGAGATGGCACTTATATAGTTATGTTCAGCTGACATTAGTACATCACTAATGTCAGCCAGGTTAATACCCATTTTCCTGCTGACAGAAACCCTTTAAATCTAATTTTACCTCTATTTCTGAAAAGTTTCTGTCGGGGTTCGAACTCACAACATTCTACATTACAGGCAAGAATCTTAACCACTACACTATAGAGCTGCATGGCCAGTTACTTAAAAAAAAAAAAAATTTGACTTCTGCTGTATAGGAATACTTTTTTTTTAGCAACTGGCCATGCAGCTCCATACTGTAGTGGTGAACATTTTGGGCTGTAATGTAGAAGGTTGCGAGTTTGAATCCTGTCAGAAACTTTTCAGAATAAATAAGTTTTATATAATAATTTATTTACATATATTATTATATATTTAGAATATATAATCTAATATAATATAATATAATATATGTAAATATATTATGGCTAAAACATTAGTAGCAGTTTCCAACATATTATGCATTCCTATATATAAGAAGTATAATTATATATACACTGCTCAAAAAAATAAAGGGAACACAAAAATAACACATCCTAGATCTGAATTAATTAAATATTCTTCTGAAATACTTTGTTCTTTACATATTTGAATGTGCTGACAACAAAATCACACAAAAATAAAAAAATGGAAATCAAATTTTTCAACCCATGGAGGTCTGGATTTGGAGTCACCCTCAAAATTAAAGTGGAAAAACACTACAGGCTGATCCAACTTTGATGTAATGTCCTTAAAACAAGTCAAAATGAGGCTCAGTAGTGTGTGTGGCCTCCACGTGCCTGTATGACCTCCCTACAACGCCTGTGCATGCTCCTGATGAGGTGGCGGACGGTCTCCTGAGGGATCTCCTCCCAGACCTGGACTAAAGCATCTGCCAACTCCTGGACAGTCTGTGGTGCAACGTGACGTTGGTGGATAGAGCGAGACATGATGTCCCAGGTGTGCTCAATTGGATTCAGGTCTGGGAAACAAGCGGCCAGTCCATAGCATCAATGCCTTCGTCTTGCAGGAACTGCTGACACACTCCAGCCACATGAGGTCTAGCATTGTCTTGCATTAGGAGGAACCCAGGGCCAACCGTACCAGCATATGGTCTCACAAGGGGTCTGAGGATCTCATCTCGGTACCTAATGGCAGTCAGGCTACCTCTGGCGAGCACATGGAGGGCTGTGCGGCCCTCCAAAGAAATGCCACCCCACACCATTACTGACCCAATGCCAAACCGGTCATGCTGGAGGATGTTGCAGGCAGCAGAACGTTCTCCACGGCGTCTCAAGACTCTGTCACGTCTGTCACATGTGCTCAGTGTGAACCTGCTTTCATCTGTGAAGAGCACAGGGCGCCAGTGGCGAATTTGCCAATATTGGTGTTCTCTGGCAAATGCCAAACGTCCTGCACGGTGTTGGGCTGTAAGCACAACCCCAACCTGTGGACGTCGGGCCCTCATATCACCCTCATGGAGTCTGTTTCTGACCGTTTGAGCAGACACATGCATATTTGTGGCCTGCTGGAGGTCATTTTGCAGGGCTCTGGCAGTGCTCCTCCTGTTCCTCCTTGCACAAAGGCGGAGGTAGCGGTCCTGCTGCTGGGTTGTTGCCCTCCTACGGCCTCCTCCATGTCTCATGATGTACTGGCCTGTCTCCTGGTAGCGCCTCCATGCTCTGGACACTACGCTGACAGACACAGCAAACCTTCTTGCCACAGCTCGCATTGATGTGCCATCCTGGATAAGCTGCACTACCTGAGCAACTTGTGTGGGTTGTAGACTCCGTCTCATGCTACCACTAGAGTGAAAGCACCGCCAGCATTCAAAAGTGACCAAAACATCAGCCAGGAAGCATAGGTCACCACCTGCAGAACCACTCCTTTATTGGGGGTGTCTTGCTAATTGCCTATAATTTCCACCTGTTGTCTATCCCATTTGCACAACAGCATGTGAGCAACTAGACATCATTGAGGAGTCCAAAAGTGAGTAGGCCAGTCCGATAGTCTTAATACCAAAGCCGGACTGGTCATTACGATTCTGTAACGATTTCCAGAAACTAAACGAAATCTCCACGTTCGATGCGTATCCCATGCCCCGGGTAGACAAGCTGATTGAGAGGTTAGGACAAGCCCGGTATTTTTCTGTTTTGGACCTCACCAAAGGTACCCTTAACGGAGGCTGCTAAAGAGAAAACAGCCTTCATTACACCGGAGCAGCTATACCAATATGTTACCCTTTGGTCTGCATGGCGCCCCCCGCGACTTTCTAAAGGCTAATTGGCATTGTGCTGTGACCACATCGTCGGTACGCTTCGGCTTACCTGGAGGATATTGTCATCCACAGTACCGACTGGGAAAGTCACCTGCCCAAAGTGCAGGCTGTAGTAGACTCCCTTCGAAAAGCTGGACTAACCGCTAACCCAAAAAAATGCGCGAAAGGGTTAGAGGAGACAAAATACCTTGGGTATATCATTGGGCATGGAGTGATCAAACCCCAAGTAAACAAAATAGAGGTGATAAGAAATTGGCCCCGACCTGTCACCACTAAACTAGTAAAGTCATATCCCCTTGATATAAACAAGTAAAGTCATTCCTATGAATGATAGGCTATTATATGAGATTTATTCCCCACTTTGCTACTGTAGCCACGCCATTGACAGGGTTATTGAAGGGACATAAATCAGTGATGGTTCACTGGAGTGACAGGGCGGAAGAGGCTTTCTCCGCTTTGAAGTCGGCCCTGTGTGGGTCCCCAGTTTTGGTGATGCCCGACTTCAAGCTGGAATTCATAGTACAGATAGACGCCTCCGAAGTAGGCCTCGGTGCTGTACTGTTTCAGGAAGTCAATGGGAAGGAGCATCCCATTGTCTTCGTAAGTCGCAAGCTCACCCCAGCCGAGACCAGGTACAGTATAGTGGAGAGAGAGAGTGCCTGGCTATCAAGTGGGCACTCGAGTCTCTCCACTATTATTTGTTGGGGAGAACATTCCGCCTGGTTACTGACCACTCCCCTCTCAAGTGGATGAGCCAGGCCAAAGAGAGAAATGCCCGAGTCACCAGGTGGTTCCTGTCCTTACAAAACTTTAAGTTCTCCGTAGAATACAGGGCAGGCCGGTTGCAGGGAAACGCGGATGCCCTGTCCCGAGTATACTGTATGGCATGTGTTCACCCCTCAGGGTTGAACAAAGAGGGAGGAAAGTAAGAAGGTACAAGGAATCATCGTGGATAATAGGTACGTTCCTGGCCTCGGTGGAGTAAAAGCTGTTTTTTATGTGTCAGCAGCAGTTGCTGTTTGACACCTTGATACTTAGTATGGCTGTAATAGCTGGTTCGGGACGGCTCTTACTGCGAGTAGTCAAAGTGCTGTGTGGGTGACTACTCCCCATGTTCCAGGCTGGGTTTTGTCAGGCATAAAAACCAGCCAGCACTGCCAGGTGGAGAGGATTATCTCCGTCTGACAGTGGAGCTTATAAGGTCTGTGTGCTGTGATCTGAGGGCTGTGTTGGGTTCCGCGGTTGAGCCGGACTGGAGGGCTCAGACCCCTGTGAGGGTGAACAAGCCACCTAACACTAGTGATGGCCAGTTCGTCATGTTCGCCCCCGCGAACACATGCGAGCTGCCATCTTAACTGACAAGTCCGGCGATGCACAGGTAAGTCCTTACCTTTGCCTGTGCGCGAGGCAGTCTAGAATGAAATGCGGTCTCCGGGTGCAGGCAGTTCCGAGAACAGCCCGATAAAGGCCCCCGGAGGCTGTTCTCGGAATACGGGTGAACACGGCGAACTGGCCATCACTGCCTAACACCTGCCTGTGGATTTGACAAAGCAGAACTTCCAACAGGGTGTAAAGTAACACCCAGGAGAAAAAGGTGACTGTTTTGTATATGAACTTTTCATGTGTGTGAACGATCACCAAGCAACTTGCGTTTTTGCTTTCACATGTGAATAAACACTGATGTTTTGAACCAAGAACTTGTACTTTGCCTCTGTGTTGCACTCGCTAATCCTAACTATCAGAGCGAATCCCCACAATATACTAACTACATTTCAGTCATTCTGTTATCCTTATTCCACATTTATACCAAGGCTAACTCAAAATCTCAAAAAGCGACTGTTTCAGTCAGTTGATTCATCTCTTTGATTTAGTGTCACATGTGATTCATTCATTTACGTCGTTAGATTTATTTATCCATAATTTTTATTCCATGTGTCACACTGTTTCTGTCAAAACTGCTAAAGATGATTACTTCAGGCCACATCAGTTTTCTACTACGTCATATTTGCATCTGTTATGTCCATATGTATTTTCTTCTCTTAACTGCAGATGAAAAAAACATCTTGAACCTGTACCAAGTGGCTGCTAATTAAGTGGAGTTTAAAGAACCGGAGTTTAAGACAAGGAGCAAGAAACTAAGATTTGATAGAATTTCCTTGTGTGTTGTTAGCTTAATTCTAGCTAGTGCTCCAACTACAGCAGACAGGGTCTAATTCTAACTCATATTTACTGTTTTCATACTTTACTGCTGATCCCCATTTAAACATGTGCTCCATGGACAATGCCACTAAGTGTGTGTCCTGTGCAATGTATGTGTGCCTTGAAAAGTCTTTCGAGGGTGAATATAATTGCACTAGATGCAATCATGTTGCATATTTGGAAGCCCAGATCTTGGATGTAAACAAGCAGCTTGAAATACTTAGGGGCATTGCAGACCTGGAGAGAGGCTTAGACCTCACTGTGCAGGCACTGACTGGGGTCAGTGAAATGGAGGTGGGAGGAGGAGGGCTAGATCAGGAATATCAAGGTAGAGGGAAAAGTGCCAGGGAGGCTAGTCCTGAGCTGGCACACCCTAGTAAATATGCCTGTTTGGCTGATACTAGGGATAAATGCCCAGGGCCAGAAACACTGCAGCAGGGCATTTCTCATAGCAACCAGGAGGATGACCACTGCAGGAAGGATGGGAAAAGGAGTGCAGCAAAGGTCAAGCAGATGCTCGTGGTAGGGGACACTATTATTAGGCAGACAGACAGGGTCATTTGTCGCCGAGACCGTGAATGCCTAGCAATGTGTTGTCTGCTGGGTGCTCGGGTTTGGCATATTGCGGATACGATTGACAGATTACTGGGTGGGGCTGGGGAAGACCCGGTGGTCATGGTACACATTGGCACCAATGACAAAGTCAGTGGGAGATGGAAGGTCCTTAAAAACAATTTTAGGGGACTAGGTGAGAAGCTCAAGTCCAGGACCTCCAAAGTAGTGTTTTCAGAAATACTACCAGTGCCACGAGCGTCACCAGAGAGACTTAAATAAGTGGCTCAGAAGCTGGTGCAGGAAGGAAAGGTTAGGGTTCATGGAGACCTTGGCCGACTTCTCGGTCGGTTACAGGCTCTACAGTAGGGACGGGCTGCACCTTAATGGGGAGGGTGCAATTGTCCTGGGGGAGAAAATGGTTAGATGGCTGGAGGAGCTTTTAAACTAGGATCTGGGGATGGGGTGGGGGGTGGGAGGTCATATTAATAAGGGGGTAGATAGTGTAGATAGAGAGTGGGTTATAGAAGGGGACAGTGGAGATTTAGTGGGGGTTGGGGTTAGCGAGAAAAATAGGGAGAAGACTGGGCATAACTATACATTTATGAAAAACAGAACTGCTGGTAACAAGAACCTGTTACATGCAAACATCAACACAAGGTAACAAAAAAATCCTGGATATTTACTTTACAGGTAATAGTAATTTAACATTTATTTTCACAAATGCCAGAAGTCTAGCTAGAAAAATGGGGGAGCTGGAGGCTATGGTACTAGAAGAACACATAGATGTAGTTGGTGTGGCTAAGACATGGTTGGACTCTTCGCATGACTGGGCTGTTAATATTGAGGGTTTTACAGTATTTAGGAAAGACCGGGTCAATAGAAAAGGTGGTGGTGTGTGCCTGTATGTGAGGAGTGATCTGAAGACAAGTGTGAAAGAGGCAATTGTGGGTGCGAATGGTGAGGATGTGGAAACCTTATGGGTGGAAGTTCAAAGGGATATAAACACTGAAAAAATAATACTTGGAGTAATCTATAGACCCCCTAACATCACAGAAGAGATAGAAACGCAACTGTATAACCAAATAGAGCGGGCCACACAGGCTGGTACAGTGGTCATAATGGGAGATTTTAACTTCCCAGATATTGACTGGGGTCATGGTTCTGCCTCAACCGCAAAGGGGAGAAAATTCCTCAACTTGCTGCAGGACCACTTTATGGGCCAGTTTATAGAAGCTCCCACTAGGGGCGATGCTCTGTTGGATCTGGTAATTTCTAATGATGCAGAGCTTGTTGATAATGTTACTGTTCGAGAAACACTAGGTAATAGTGACCACAATATAATTATATTCCCCCTAAACTATAAAAAGCAAACTCTGTCAGGCAGAGAAAAGACACTGAATTTCAAAAAGGCTAATTTCCCTGGGTTGAGGGCAGCATTTCAGGGCATAGACTGGGAGCAGCTACTTTCACAAAAAAATACAGAGGAAAATGGGAGCGCTTTAAATCCACATTGAGTAATTGCACAAAAAAATTTATCCCTTTAGGTAACAAGTATATACGGCTAAAATTAAACCCATTATTATTTAATTTATTTATTAATGATATTAACCCCTTCAACCCCGGGCCTGTTTTCACCTTCCTGCCCAAGCCATTTTTTGCAAATCTGACGTGTCACTTTATGTGGTGATAACTTTAAAACGCTTTTACTTATACAGGCCATTCTGAGATTGTTTTCTCGTCACATATTGTAATTCATGACAGTGGTAAAAAAAAAAGTAAAAAAAACTAACATTTTTATTCCTAAAAAAATACCAAATTTACCCAAAATTTTGAAAAATTTGCAAATTTGCAAATTTCAATTTCTCTACTTTTATAATAGATAGTAATACCTTCAAAAATAGTCATTACTTTACATTCCCCATATGTCTACTTCATGTTTGGATCATTTTGAAAATGACATTTTATTTTTTGGGGACGTTAGAAGGCTTAGAATTATGGAAGAAAATTTCCAAAACCCGCTTTTTAAGGACCAGTTCAGGTCTGAAGTCACTTTGTGAGGCTTACATAACAGAAACCACCCAAAAATGACCCCATTTTAGAAACTACACTCCTCAAGGTATACAAAACTGATTTTACTAACTTTCTTAACCCTTTAGGTGTTCCACAAGAATTGATGGAAAATGGAGATGAAATTTCAGAATTTGAAATCCATTTTTTCCAGTAGCAAAGCAAGGGTTAACAGCCAAATAAAACTCAATATTTATTACCCTGATTCTGCGGTTTACAGAAACACCCCACATGTGATCGTAAACTGCTGTACGGGCACACGGCAGGGTGCAGAAGGAAAGGAATGCCATATGGTTTTTGGAAGGCAAATTTAGCTGAACTGGTTTTTAGATGACATGTCCCATTTGAAGCCCTCCTGATGCACCCCTACAGTAGAAACACAAAAAAGTGACGACATTTTGGAAACTACGGCATAAGGTGCCAGTTTTGTTGGTACTATTTTGGGGTACATATGATTTTTTATTGCTCTATATTACGTTTTTTGTGAGGCAAGGTAACCAAAAAATTGATGTTTGGCACAGTTTTTATTTTTAATTTTTACAGCGTTTAACCGAGGGATTAGGTCATGTGACTTTCTTATAGAGCAGATCGTTACGCACGTGGCAATGCCTAATATGTATACTTTTTATTATTTTTTTTCAGTTTTGAAGCAAAAAATAATCATATTTTAGTGTCTCATAGTCTGAGAGCCATAGCTTTTTTATTTTTTGACCGATTCTCTCAGGTAGGGTCTCATTTTTTGTGGGATGAGGTGACGGTCTGATTGGTACTATTTTGGGGGGCATACACCTTTTTGATCACTTGCTGTTGCAATTTTTGTGATGTAATGTGACAAAAATGGTGTAACGGGGTTCCGAAGGTGCACTCGGTCCCCCATTACCCGCAGACCTGTTGCTTAGCTTTAGGAATGAGGATCTGTGTTTGACCTCATTCCCAGGGCGGCGTTACTAGCTGGGTGGCTCCCTGCTCCTAAGTCTGCCTTGAGCGCCGAGCTGATCACTCGGTGCTTGACTGGTTGGTCTGTCGGTCATGTGACGCTGGCCACGTCACATGACCCTCACTCCCCACTATAAATACAGGCAGCCTGCTGGCCACAGGTTGCTTGTTAATTTAGGTTCCACCTGTGATTTGGTCTTTCCTGGCGTACTTACCTCCTGCTGAATTCCTGACGATCCTCTGCCTGCTCCTTGTGTACTTTGCTGCTCTCCTGGTATTTATGACCCCGGCTTCTCCTGACAATTCTCTGCTTGCTCCCTTTGTACTTTGTAGCTTTCCTGGTATTGACTCGGTCCGTTCACGTCCTGTTGTTTGTATGTCTGTCATCCCTGCACTTATTCCAAGTTAGGGATTGCCGTCCAGTTGTCCCCTGTCATTAGGACTCGCGAGGCAAGTAGGCAGGGCCAGGGGTAAGGGTGGAGCGCAATGGTCACTTCCCTTCCCCCTGTGTGTGTGTGTACGCGACCGTTACAGATTAACAGGCCCAATAACCACTGTATTATGAATCCTCTGGTGACCCTGACTGACCGTGTCTCTAATCTGACGCAGAGGGTGCAGGAGTTAGGGGGAAAACTCAGTTCTTTTGAGTTAGGGCAAGGTTCTTCCACTCTTCAGGCCTCCAGTCCGCATTTTGAGCCCCAGATTAAGCTCCCAGAACCCTTTTCTGGAGACCGGAAGAAGTTTCTCTCTTTTAAGGAGAATTGTAAACTTTACTTCCGTTTGCGCCCCGTGTCCTCTGGCCCCAAGAGTCAACGCGTGGGCATTATCATTTCCCCAGGACTGGGCGTTCTCTTTACCTGCTGGCGCCAGTTGTTTATATTCTGTGGAGGGGTTCTTTCAGGCCCTGGGTACCCTCTATGATGAACCAGACAGAGCTCTAGTAGCCGAGACGGCTCTAAAGGCACTGGTTCAGGGCAAGCTACCAGCAGAGGATTATTGCACCCAATTTAGAAGGTGATGTGTCCCCTCAGGATGGAACGAACCAGCCCTGAAGAGTCAGTTCAGGTCAGGTCTGTCTGATAAATTAAAGGATCTTCTGGTCAGTTATCAACTTCCAGAGACCTTAGAGGAGATGATGACCCTTGTTGTCCGACTCGACCGACGGGTTAGAGAGAGACGACAGGAACAACAGTTCTCTTCCCAGATGGTGGTCCAGCCAGAGGCCTATCCCAGAGACAATGCTGAAGTCTCCACCGAGGAACCCATGCAGGTTGGCATGACCTGAGGGAATCTTCGCCGCAGACGTGGAGAATGCTTTTACTGTGGAGATCCTGACCATTGGATCAACCAGTGTCCTAAGAAGGTCCTCTCTGTCAAGTCTCCTAAGGCAAGGCAACCTAAAGACCAGGTACACCCTGAATTTTCGAAATGTAAGCTTTCGGTACCCATTACGATTTCTCTGGGAGTAGATAAATGGCCGGGTAAGGCCTTTATTGATTCTGGCTCAGCGGCTAGCTTTATTGACTCTGAGTATGCTGTAAGTTTGGGTATTCCTATGTTTGCCTTACCAACTCCTATCCATGTCATGGCTATTGATGCTACTCTTATTGGTGGTACAGTGAGCTTATGTACCTTGGAGATTTCTCTAACCGTGGGTGTGTGCCACTCAGAGAGATGTTTGCTTTTAGTCCTGGAGAACCTACCGGCTGAGGTGGTACTAGGGTTGCCTTGGCTCCGACTACATAACCCCACTATAGATTGGTCCAATGGGGAGTTGGTGAGATGGGGGCCTAAGTGTGACTCGTGCTTGTCCGTGGTACAGGCTGGGATCTCAGTAAAGTCTGATACTTTACCCACTGTTGTTATGGAATATTCTGATGTATTCTCATCACCAACCCCAGAGGTTCTACCCCCCAATAGACCTTATGATTGTACCATAGAGCTAGTAGAGGGGGCCAAGTTTCCAAAAGGACGAATTTATAATCTTTCTATGCCCGAACACAAGGCCATGGAAGATTATATTAAGAAGAGCCTTGGTAAAGGGCATATTAGGCCTTCTGTCTCTCCTATGGGGGCGGGGTTTTTCTTCGTTAAGAAAAAAGATGGTGGTCTTAGGCCATGTATCGATTACCGGAGATTAAATAAAATCACTGTCCAGAATAGATACTCCCTCCCATTGATTCCGGATTTATTTAACCAGGTCCCCCATTACCCGCAGACCTGTTGCTTAGCTTTGGGAATAAGGATCTGTGTTTGACCTCATTCCCAGGGCGGCGTTACTAGCTGGGTGGCTCCCTGCTCCTAAGTCTGCCTTGAGCGCCGAGCTGATCACTCGGTGCTCAACTGGTTGGTCTGTCGGTCATGTGACGCTGGCCACGTCACATGACCCTCACTCCCCACTATAAATACAGGCAGCCTGCTGGCCACAGGTTGCCTGTTAATTTAGGTTCCACCTGTGATTTGGTCTTTCCTGGCATACTTACCTCCTGCTGAATTCCTGACAATCCTCTGCCTGCTCCTTGTGTAATTTGCTGCTCTCCTGGTATTTATGACCCCGGCTTCTCCTGACAATTCTCTGCTTGCTCCCTTTGTACTTTGTAGCTTTCCTGGTATTGACTCGGTCCGTTTACGTCCTGTTGTTTGTCTGTCTGTCATCCCTGCACTTATTCCAAGTTAGGGATTGCCGTCCAGTTGTCCCCTGTCATTAGGACTCGCGAGGCAAGTAGGCAGAGCCAGGGGTAAGGGTGGAGCGCAGTGGTCACTTCCCTTCCCCCTTTGTGTGTGTGTACGCGACCGTTCCAAATGGCTTTTTTTTTTACACATTTTTTTTTTTTTTTACAGTGCTCACCTGAGTGGTTAGGTCATGTGATATTTTTATAGAGATGTTTGTTACGGACGTGGCGATACCTAATATGTATACTTTTTTTTAGTGTCTCCATGTTCTGAGAGCTATAGTTTTTTTATTTTTTGGGTGATTGTCTTAGGTAGGGGCTTATTTTTTGTGGGATGAAGTAACTGTTTTATTGATACAATTTTGGGGGGCATACGCCTTTTTTTATTTTTTTAATCAGATCTTTTTTATTGAGCATTTACAATGTAAATACACTGTTGTACAGATCATAAGCAGATATGATACACAGACATAGCTTTCATAAGGCTGACAGCAGACAGGTTACAATACAGTAATTATCACTCAAATTTCCACCCACCCCACTTTAGCACAAAAGTTGCAAAGAAACAATACTAAACATTTCTATTCAGACGTCGAAACGACAACCATGGTTCCCACAGTTTCTCAAATTTTGATGGGCATCCACGCTTCTGGTACACCACTCGCTCATAACTTAACATCGTATCAACTGTACCTAAAAATTCGCCTAAGGTGGGCGGCGCTGTCTGTATCCAATGCAAGGCAATTAACTTTCTAGCAACATATAGCACTCTACCTATTGCTGTTTTATGTACCAGACTAGTGATCAGTTCAGAGACATAACCCAACACACACACTCTAGGGTCAGGCGCTATCCGTACCTCATATGCGTCCTGTATAGTTTGAGTTACCATTTCCCAGTATCTCCCTAGCTTCTCGCACTTCCACATCATGTGTATCAAGTCCGCAGATTCTACAGAGCACCTTGGACATTCAGCCGTAGGTCTAAAACCTATGCGGAACAAAAAAAACGGTGTCTTGTAGACCCTGTGGACTATAAACAGCTGCGAGAGTTTATGTCCTTCACTCAAGGAAGAGAGTTTTTTTGATCGCTTGGTGTTGGACTTTTTGTGATGTAAGGTGACAAAAATTGCATTATTTTTTTTTTTTATGGTGTTTATCGGACAGGGTGGATCATGTCATATATTTATATAGCCAGTCATTACGGACACGGCAATACCTAATATGTGTGGGTTTGTTCCGTTTTTTATTATAAAATAAGGGGAAAGGGGCGTTTTTTTCTTTTTTATAAATTAATTTTATTACTTTATTAATTTTGTTAAAAACACTTTATTTTTTACTTTTTTTACTTTTCTTTATTTATGACATTCACTTTTGGGGGTCTGATCCCCTCTGCAATGCATTACAATACATCTGTATTGTAATGCATTGCCTGTTAGTGTGTGACACTGAGTCATACACTAACAGGTTGCCTAGGAGACCCAGCCTGAGGCTGGATCTCCTCGGCTCCCGTAGAAGGCAGTTCCCGATGCCGTGCAAGGCATTGGGCAGCCTCTGTATGGCATCGGGCTGCCTTGTGTCGCATCGGGTCCCCGCCACAGCAGCGCGGGGACTCGATGCTCTCCCTCACCCGACACAAACCTCTTCTATGTCGCGGTCAGCATGGACCACGGCATAGAACGGGTTAATCCGCCAGCTTTTACAGCGATGCCGGCGGATACAGCAGGGGCCCGGCTACCACGGACTACCGGGCCCCTGCAGTGATCGCGCGCACACCGGTCCAGTGCCCGCGTGATCACTATGACGTACTATTACGTCAAATTGCGGGAACTCAGTGGTTCCCATTATGTAACAGGACATCAATGGTCGGGAAGGGGTTAAGGAGGGAATTAATAGCACCATATCTATTTTTGTTGATGATACTAAGCTGTGTAGAACTGTACAGTCTATGGAAAATGTCAATAAACTACAAGCTGACTTGAACACTCTGAGTGATTGGACATCAACTTGGCAAATGCGGTTCAATGTGTGCAAATGTAAAGTTAAGCATCTTGGTAGCAATAATCTCTGTGCTTCATATGTCCTAGGTGATGTAGCACTGGTAGTCACTTATAGAAAAGGATTTGGGTGTACTTGTGGATGGTAGATTAAATTACAGCATACAATTTCAATCAGCTGCTTCTAAGGCCACCAGGATATTGTCATGCATTAAACGAGGCATGGACTCGCGGGGCAGGGATGTAATACTACCACTTTACAAAGCGTTGGTGCGGCCTCATCTGGAATATCCAGTTCAGTTCTGGGCACCAGTATATAGAAAGGACGCACTGCTGCTGGAAGAAGTACAGAGGAGAGCGACTAAACTGATAAGGTGTATGGAGGGTCTTAGTTATGAAGAAAGATTTAAAGAATTGAATTTATTTAGACTTGAGAAGAGACATCTAAGGGGGGGCATGATTAACCTATACAAATATATAAATGGGCCATACAAAAAATACTGTGAAAAGCTGTTCCATGCAAAATGCGCTCAAAAGACAAGGGGGCATTGCCTCCGATTGGAGAGGAAAAAGTTCAGTCTCCGGAAGCGTTAAAGCATCTTTAGTGTAATAACTGTGAATAGACTTCCTCAAGACGTGGTCACAGCAGGGACAGTAGACAGTTTCAAAAAGGGTTTAGACGAATTCTTAAAAGTAAAAAACATAATGCTTATGAAAATGTGTAGAAATCTGAGTCTCAATTCCTTTTAGGATTCGCATCCCCACCTATCCCTTGGTTGAACTTAGAAACATAGAAACATAGAAAACATAGAAACATAGAATGTATCGGCAGATAAGAACCATTTGGCGCATCTAGTCTGCCCAATATACTGAATACTATGTATAGCCCTTGGCCCTATCTTATATGAAGGATGGCCTTATGCCTATCCCATGCATGCTTAAACTCCCTTTTTTTTTTTTTTTTTTTTAGATATATCTTTTATTATCTATCATACAAAAAACATATACAACATCAGACCATCAAAAGGGTCCGTATTACAATAATCTACCTTGTAATAACATTTTACCCCAAATACCAACCCCCCCACCCATTTGGAGAGAGAGAGAGAGAGAGAGAGGAAGAGAAAAAAAAAAAAACTCCTTTCCTCATTTCCTTCCAAACACCTAAACACCTCGGCCCTGATTCAACCATTTCTTCCATATTTTATCAATTTTTTTTATATATATTTTTTTATTTTTTTTTGCCCTGCCATCGTATCTCTCGGACTCCCGTTCCAATTTAATCAGGTTGAGCACTGCTTCCTGCCACTGTTCCACTGTAGGGGGATCTTTGTTTATCCATTTCTGCAGTATAAGCAGTCTAGCCTGAAATAGTACTTTGTTTAGCACCGATTGTGTTTCTTTATTTAGTTTAAGATGTGCAGTGGCCCCCAAAATACAGACTACAGGGTCTTCCTTCACTTGAATGCCCAAAAATACTGATGTAGTCTCTACGATCTCTTTTCAATACCTTAAAAGTTTAGGACATCTCCAAAAGCAATGTATAAGATCCGCCCTCTCACCCCTACATTTTGGGCACTTATCCGAGGTTCTAACCCCCATTTTCTTTAACGCCCAGGGAGATCGGTGTAACCTGTGAACTATAAAGAACTGGGAGATTTTATGTGAGGCCCTTTCCGACACCCTAGTATAACTTCTAAGGGCATCATTCCATTTTTCTTCCGTGAAAGATGAGAGCTCTGCTTGCCACTTTCCTCTAACTAGTAATATAATTCGTTCTTTTTTTGCCTCCGTCAAAATCCCATATCTTTTTGCCGTAATTCCTCTTTTTTCTCCGCCGTTAGTGAATTTATATATTCTATTTGATTGTTCTTTTCTATAATTATTGAAATGAAGTGATGTCTTGACTGCGTTTTTAAGCTGGAAAT
This sequence comes from Bufo bufo, assembly GCF_905171765.1. Classification (NCBI taxonomy): domain Eukaryota; kingdom Metazoa; phylum Chordata; class Amphibia; order Anura; family Bufonidae; genus Bufo; species Bufo bufo. Next base: position 488,408,159 of record NC_053389.1, read on the forward strand.
ATTTATATCTATCCTTTTGGGGGATCCCGAACTCCGTTGCCAAGGTGGCAAAGTCCTTCAGTTTGTCTCCCTCGAATACTTGAGCTAAGTATTTTACTCCTTTTTTATCCCAGTCTATATAAGACCTAATCTTTTGTACTTCCTTTAAGTTCATATTTTTCCAAATTGGTGTGTACTTCAAGTACCTATTAATATCCAGTGTTTTTTTCACTTCCACCCATATATATTCCATTAAATTCATTATCCTATTTCCTGTGCTATTTTTCCCCAGTGTTCCTGATTCCAACACCTCCAAGTGATTCATATCCCCAATCCACCCCATTTTTATTAGTTCCTCCCTCCCCACTAATCCTTTTAAACTTCCTTTTATCTGACTGTATTGTGTTATTAGATAATAAAAAAAAAACAATTAGGAACCGCTAATCCACCTTCTCTTACTGGGAGCTGAAGGATTTGTCTCCTTAACCTGGGATTGTCACCTTTCCAAATAAAATCCCCCATTAGACTATCTAATAGCCTAAAAAATTTCTTCGGCAACCACCTTGGGGCATTTTGTAGAACATATAATATTTTTGGAAGAAAGATAATTTTTATTAGATTCACTCGACCCTGCATTGACATTGGTAATTTTTTCCAGATGTGTATTTTGGTTCTAAGTTCTTTTATTAAAGGGAGTACATTTAACTTTTCATAATCTTCTATATTTCTAGAAATCTGTATACCTAGATATTTAAAACTCTCTTGATGCTCAAGCACATGCACCCTTGAGAAATTCTGTGCTACCCCCTTCCCTAATAACATCATGTGGGATTTCCCCCAATTAATATTTAGGCCAGAAAAAAAACTAAAATTATCTATTATATCTATTACTCTATTAAACTCATCCCCGGTATTGTGCAAAAATAATAAAATATCGTCAGCATACATTAGTAGTTTTTTATTTCCATCCGTATATTGAAAGCCACAGCACTCCCCATTATTCCTTATCATACATGCCAAAGGTTCGATTGCTATAGCAAATAATAGTGGGGAGAGAGGGCATCCCTGCCTGGTGCCCCTATAAAGGGAAAAAGGCAGGGACAAGCTCCCATCAACCATCACCCTAGACCTTGGATTGGAATAAACAAGTTGGATCCACCTTATAAATCCCTCCCCTATACCAACCCTTTTCAGAGCTGCCCATAAGTACTCCCACTCGATACAGTCGAATGCCTTTTGAGCGTCCAATGAGAGTATAGCTTTTTCACCAGCTTAAATTTCTTAACTGTATTTGCAGCTACCACTTCTGCAGGAAGGCTATTCCATGCATCCACTACTCTCTCAGTAAAGTAATACTTCCTGATATTACTTTTAAACCTTTGCCCCTCTAATTTAAAACTATGTCCTCTTGTAGCAGTTTTTCTTCTTTTACCTTGTTGATTCCCTTTATGTATTTAAAAGTTTCTATCATATCCCCTCTGTCTCGTCTTTCTTCCAAGCTATATATGTTAAGGTCATTTAATCTTTCCTGGTAAGTTTTATCCTGCAATCCATGTACTAGTTTAGTAGCTCTTCTCTGAACTCTCTCCAAAGTATCAATATCTTTCTGGAGATATGGTCTCCAGTACTGCGCACAATACTCCAAATGAGGTCTCACTAGTGCTCTGTAGAGCGGCATGAGCACCTCCCTCTTTCTACTGGTAATGCATCTCCCTATACACCCAAGCATTCTGCTAGCATTCCCTGCTGCTCTATGACATTGTCTGCCTACCTTTAGGTCTTCTGAAATAATGACCCCTAAATCCCTTTCCTCAGATACTGAGGTTAGGACTGTATCACTGATTTTATATTCTGCTCTTGGGTTTTTATGCCCCAGGTGCATTATCTTGCACTTATCAACATTACATTTTAGTTGCCAGATTTTTGACCATTCTTCTAGTTTTCCTAAATCCTTTTCCATTTGGTGTATCCCTCCAGGAACATCAACCCTGTTACAAATCTTTGTGTCATCAGAAAAAAAGACACACCTTACTATTGAGGCCTTCTGCAATTTTGCTGATAAAGATATTAAACAATATGGGTCCCAGAACAGATCCCTGAGGTACCCCACTGGTAACAAGACCATGTGACTACAACCCTCTGTTGTCTGTCCCTCAGCCACTGCCTAATCCATTCAACAATATGGGAGTCCACGCACAAAGACTGCAATTTATTGATAAGCCTTCTATGTGGGACAGTATCAAAAGCCTTACTAAGGTCCAGATAAGCGATGTCTACTGCACCTCCGCCATCTATTATTTTAGTCACCCAATCAATAGTTTGATATGATCTCCCTGAAGTAAACCCATGCTGTTTTTCATCTTTCAATCCATTGGATTTTAGATGTTCCACAATCCTCTCCTTAAGTATGGTTTCCATTAATTTCCCCACTATTGATGTCAGGCTTACTGGCCTATAGTTGCCCAATTCCTCCCTACTACCTTTCTTGTGAATGGGCACAACATTTGCCAATTTCCAATCTTCTTAGACGACTCCTGTTGCCAGTGATTGGTTAAATAAATCTGTTAATAGTTTTGCTAGTTTGCCGCTGAGCTCTTTTAATAACTTTGGGTGTATCCCATCAGGCCCCTGTGACTTATTTGTATTAATTTTAGACAGCTGACTTAGAACCTCTTCCTCTGAAAAGACACATGCATCAAAAGATTCATTAGTCTTCTTTCCTAACTGAGGTCCTTTTCCTTCATTTTCCTTTGTAAAAACTGAACAGAAGTATTCATTGAGGCAGTCAGCTAGTTATTTATCTTCTTCCATATACCTTCCTTTTGTTTTTAATTTGGTAATTCCTTGTTTTAGTTTCCTTTTTTCATTTATGTATCTGAAGAATGTCTTATCGCCTTTTTTCACTGACAGAGCTAATTTCTCTTCTGCCTGTGCTTTAGAAGCTCTTATAACTTGTTTGGCCTCTCTCTGCCTAATCTTATAAATTTGCCTGTCTATATCCTGTCTAAAATGCTATCTTTTTGTTTTTAATGATTTTTGCCACTTCTGCTGAGTACCACAGTGGTCTCTTCCTTTTTTTGCTTTTACTGACAAGCCTAATGGAATTTTCTGTTGCCTTCAATAGTGCCACTTTTAAGTAGTCCCATTTCTCCTGAACTCCTTTGAAACTGTTCCAATCTGATAGGGACTCGTATACCACTAATCTAATTTTAGAAAAGTCAGTTTTTCTAAAATCTAAAACTCTAACACTTTTTGTGTGGGGTGACTCAGTCGCAGTACTTATAGTAAACCACACTGACTGGTGATCACTAGATCCGAAGCTTTCCCCTACAGTAATATCAGATACCAAATTCCCATTTGTGAATTCTAAATCTAAAATGGCCTCCTTCCGGGTTGGCTCCCCAACTGCTTGCTGTAGAGATAATCCCAGTAGGGAATTTAGAATATCTGTACTCCTGGCAGAACTAGCTATTTTGGTTTTCCAGTTTACATCAGGAAGATTAAAGTCTCCTATAATGATAACTTCCCCCTTCAATGTCATTTTACCTATTACCTCAACTAGTAGATCATCTAATTCTTTGACTTGGCTAGGTGGTCTATATATCACACCTACACAAGTTACCTTATGATTATCAAGCTGCAAGGTAACCCAAACTGACTCTAAATTGGTCTCGCTAACCTGTATCAAATTAGATTTCATGCTATCTCTCACATACAGGGCCACCCCTCCCCCCTTCTTGCCTACTCTGTCTTTCCTGTATAGAAAGAACCCTGGTATTGTTATATCCCAGTCATTACTCCCATTGAACCACGTCTCAGTAACAGCCACTAAATCTATATTCTCAGATGCCATTATAGCCTCAAGTTCATTGATCTTATTCCCTAAACTGCGAGTATTTGTAGACAAGAATCTGAGCTTGTCATTTCTTAACCTTTGTGCTACTGGCATCTTCTGGCATTGTTCCGGGGGGCAGTCGAACTGCTGGATTATCACTCTTTTGCCCCCCTTTCCTAGTTTAAATGCTCCTTAGCAAATACTTGGAACTGTTCACTGAGGACATTCGTTCCCTTGAGAGAAAGATGCAAACCATCTTTCTTGTACAGTTCTTTTCCATTCTAACGAGAGCTAACATGAGACACAAAGCCAAACCCTTGGTTCAGACACCATTCACCAACCCATACATTGAATTCCTTAATGCACATCTTCCTGTCATGCTGAAGGTTATGCATAGGCAAAACTTGATGGACTTTTTTCAACCGTATTAACTATGTACAGTTGCAAGAAAAAGTATGTGAACCATTTGGAATTATATGGATTTCTGCACAAATTGGTCTTAAAATGTGATATGATCTAAATCTAAGTCACAACAATAGACAATCACAGTCTGCTTAAACTAATAACACACACAAAATTAAATGTTACATGTTTTTATTGAACATACCATGTAAACATTCACAATGCAGGTGGAAAAAGTATGTGAACCCCTAGACTAATGACATCTCCAAGAGCTAATTGGAGTGAGGTGTTAGCCAACTGGAATCCAATAAATGAGATGAGTGTTGGTTACAGTTGCCCTGCCCTATAAAAAACACACACCAGTTCTGGGTTTGCTTTTCACAAGAAGCATTGCCTGATGCGAATGATGCCTCGCACAAAAGAGCTCTCAGAAGACCTATGATTAAGAATTGTTGACTTGCATAAAGCTGGAAAGGGTCATAAAAGTATCTCCAAAAGCCTTGCTGTTCATCAGTCCAGGGTAAGACAAATTGTCTATAAATGGAGAAAGTTCAGCACTGCTGCTACTCTCCCTAGGAGTGGCCGTCCTGTAAAGATAACTGCAAGAGCACAGCGCAGACTGCTCAATGAGGTGAAGAAGAATCCTAGAGTGTCAGCTAAAGACTTACAAAAGTCTCTGGCATATGCTAACATCCCTGTTAGCGAATCTACGATACGTAAAACACTAGATAAGAATGGATTTCATGGGAGGATACCACAGAGGAAGCCACATGGTGTGTTCAATAAAAACATGGTAACATATAATTCTTCGTGTGTTATTAGTTTAAGCAGACTGTGATTGTCGATTGTTGTGACTTAGATGAAGATCAGATCACATTTTATGACCAATTTGTGCAGAAATCCATATCATTCCAAAGGGTTCACATACTTTTTCTTGCAACTGTAACTATGTAACTGCCGATTAAAACATTTTGAACAATTTGAGTTACATACTTATTTCCCATTATGGCTATTTAACCACCAGCACATACACAAGACTACAATCCGTTTCCTTAACCCAAATATTCAAAATCAAGAATGAGGATCAATATAAGAACATTTGTTTCCATCATAAAACCTGATAATGTACTATTCATATACTACAAAGCATGGAGTAGTTTTTAAGCAAACATTTTGTTATTCAGTTCAGTATAATTTCAGCTAAAACTAAGAATTATAATGAGTTCTATAGTTTTCATTTCTCATATGACAACCCTATACTTAGCACCAGTTATGTTTATTCTTTTTTAATATTCATTTGATTGTCCCATGCTAGAAGCTAAAATGTCATTCAAAACAGTATTCACAAAGACGAAACCAGGAAAGTTTTTTTTTTTTTTTGTACATGGTCCAAAAGAATGAATCTGGTCATTATCTGATATGCATATAGTATTTCCACAGCATTATACAGATACTGGCATCACTCATATCTAATGTTGAACCTGTCTTCATTGGGTCTCAATCTACATTCTAATTAACCCTTAATTTTCATTTTACTTCCCTATTTTCTTCCCTATTTTCCTATTTTCCATAACTTTTTTATATTGTCGGTCACATACTGTAGCTGTATGAGTGCTAATTTTTCGCAGGACAAGTTGTACTTTCCACTGCCACCATTAATTATGGCATAAACTGTAGTGGGAAGCGGTAAAAAAATTCCAAATGGGGTGGAATTGGAAATAAACGCAATTCCTCCACCGTTTTATGGGTTTTGTTCCCACAGCACTTCATTTACAGCAAAACTGAGCCATGCCCTTCATTCTATTGGTCAGTACGATTACAACAATACTCCATATGTATAGGTTATTTATGTCTAAATAGTGTTAAAATAAATTAAAACTTTGAATTATTATATTTTTTTTTACATCACCATATTCTGACCCCCATAACTTTTTTATACTTATGTCTGCTGAGCTGTTTAGGGGCTAATTTTTTGCGGAACAATCTGTAGTTTTTATTGATACTCTTTTGGAGTGTGCGTGACTTTTTGATCCCATTTTATTAAGTTTTTTTGGGTAAGGGAAGCAATGAAAAAATGTCAAATCGGCACCTTTGACCAGTTATTCCGTTACGCCATTCGCCATATTGGATTTTTTTTTTCTATTTTAATATTATGGGCGTTTTCGGTCGTGGTGATACCAATGATGTTTATATTTATTGTTATTTAGGTATTTATTTTTTAATTACGGGGAAAGGGGGGTAATTTAAACTTTTATATTTTTATTTTTTTATATATTTTTTAACATTTTATTATTTTTTGTGATGACTTTGTGGCTCATATATGAGCCTATAAATTATGTTTTTTAATTTTGGTCTATCAGGGATTTTTAAAATGCCATTTAAACTCAATTTTGCTCATTTCTTATCCTGACCAGCCATCAGGTGGCCAAAATAAGAATTAAAGCATGAACACTTTCAGCCTCATCAGCGAGGCTGAAAGTGTTTCTGCGCAAGTACCGGTGCTCCAATTGGCCACATAGGGCATCGGTAGGAAGCCGGGAAGCGCGAGCATCTAAAACATTTAATTACCGTGATCTGCATTATTGCCGGTCACGGTAATTAGCCGCAGATCTCTGCTGTTTGAAACAGCAGAGATCTGCCGGCCATGGCACCCGCTGCACGTTTGAGCGGGCGCCATGTTTACACATTGATCCAGTGCCATACATGTACGGCGCTGGTATCGAACGGGTTAATATACCAGTATGTTTTTCGCGTATGTAAGGAAACCCACGCAAACACAGGGAGAACATACATACTACATGCAGATATTGCCCTTGATTAGATTGGAACTCAGGACTATCCACTGAGCCAACATGCTACCCAGTAGTTACAGCTACTAGAGATGAGCTAATTAAAAAAAATTCAATTTGGACGATTAGTTGAATTGTTCGAACAAATTTGATTCAGTCTTAATTAATTTGCTGCGAAATGCTTTACAAATCAGCAATTTACCAGCTGCAGAAACATGCATAGCTAGTCCACTGTGGTAGTGAAACAGTTACTGTGCATCAGTATGGCAGGCAGGTGACAGGTGTCACTCTTAGGTATCATGCACATGACCGCATGTATTTTGCCGCCCGCAAAACACAGCTCCACAAAAAACACGGATGCTATCTGTGTGACATCCGTATTGCATAATTTTTTTGGGGTGGATCCATTGCAACAATGTCTGTCCTTGTCTGTAAAACGGACAAGAATAGGACAAGTTCTATCTATTTTTGGCGTAATTGCCATGTGGACATATGGAAATGGAATTCACACTGAGTCAATTCCTTTTAATTTGTTTTCATTTCATTTCATTGAAGTTAATGGTTCTGCATACAAGCCACAAAAATGGAACGAACACGAAAATAAAAATACAGTCGTGCGCATGAGCCCTAAGAGTGACACCTGTCACCTGTCCATCATAGAACATGGGACAGTATGCGGAACCATTCACCGTACAAAATCAGTAGTATCAGGCCATTATTTCACCCCAATTACAGAATGAAGGATTACCGGATTTACTTATGTATAAAAGAACGTGAACACCCGAAAATCAGTAGTATCAGACTGCTATTTCACCACAATTACAGAATTTAGGATTAACAGATTTACTTATGTATAAAAGAACGTGAACCCCACAAAATCCGTAGAATCAGACCACTATTTCACCCCAATAACAGAATGAAGGGATAACAGATTTACTTATGTATAACTGAACGTGAACCCCCCAAAATCAGTAGTATCAGACCACGATTTCACCCCAATTATAGAATGAAGGCTTAACAGATAGTGATGGACGAACATCGGCCTGGTCGATTGGCGAACGCGATCGCTCGAACGCGATCAAATGTTTGCGAACCGCAAGTTCGTGGCGGGCCCCATTCACTTTAATGGCAGGCAAACCTGAAAAACCTTCAGGTCATTATTTCAGCCACCAAATACTTACAGGAAGTGCACAAATCATCCCACAACATGGACAGTGACATACCAGAGGGGGATCAATGGCAAAAATTCCCACAAAAAATATGTATTTTAATCAGGGGCCATTTTTATGCATATTAAAGGGAAATTGTCAAAAATGTGGCCTGCTGGAGCCTAGAAACATTTTATTTTAGGCCACAGTAGTACAGGTCACAAACATTAGGCATTAGGCAACATGTGGCTGGAGGTATATTAGACGGTCATTGGATAGCAATTTTACTTCAAGCCAGTGGATTACAGGCCCCAAAAAGTATTCATTCAATGTACAGAAAAGAACAATTGATTATGTGGCTGGAGGCATATTAGACGGTCATTGGATATCAATTTTACTGCAGGCCAGTACAAATAAATGTCAAATACATATGTTTAAAAGAACTAAAAATATAAAATTTGATTATAAACATGGCTAACGAAATCCCCCCTCTTGAATAAACCCCAAATGATAATAGGTGAAATTCGATAACACATGGTCGTCCCAGTGTTGAATTCCTCCGAGGCCCCAACAATTAGGCATTCACCGTACAGAAAAGATCAAGTCATTATGTGGCTGAAGGTATATTAGACAGTCAATGGAAATCAATTTTACTGCAGGCCAGTGGACTACAGGCCCCAAAAATTATTTATTCCCCGGACAGAAAACATCAAGTAATTATGTGGCTGGAGGTATATTAGATGGTCAATGGATATCAATTTTACTGGAGGCCAGTACAAATATGTCAAATACATATGTTTAAAAGAACAAAAAATATAAAATTGGATTAAAAACATGGCTAATGAAATCCCGCCTCTTGAAAAAAAACCAAATGATAATAGTTGAAATTCGATAACACATGGTCATCACAGGTGTTGAATTCCTCCAAGGTCCATGCCTCATTCATTTTTAGGTCGTATTTACATAAGACAGGGACCATTATTTGTTCTGGGTGGTGGTGGATATGTGTGTGCTGGCATGAGGAAATTAAATTAAACGTGGTCATCACAGGTGTTGAATTCCTCCGAGATCCATGCCTCATTCATTTTTAGAAATGTGAGGTAGTCCACACTGTCATGAGCTAGGCAAGTGCGCTTATTTTCACAATCCCCCCTGCTGCGCCGAATGTCCTTTCAGACAGGACACTCGACGAGGGGCAAGCCAAATGTTCCATGGCAAATTGTGCCTGCTCTGGCCACAGTTCATATTAAACCCCTTAATCAGTTTATTTTGGGGCAACAGATATATCACATCAGTTGCAATTAGTTGTTCCAATAGCGTTTGTCCCTCTGTATAGCTGCGGTATCTCAGCAGAACCGCACCCAAATGCTGCACAATCCAAATGCACTATATAGAAATTATATTATAGGTATATCACACCCCTGCCTCAATCAGTTTTTTGGGGGGCAACTATGAAACAGGGTTATCCTGTCCAAAGCCCATCAATATTAACCCCTACCTGAGCCAGAGACTTTACATTTTTCATTTTCAATTTTTGCTCCCTGGATCCATAACGTTTATATTTTTCCATAGAGATACAGTGCTGCCCAAAATTATTCATACCCCTGGCAAATTTTTACTTAAAGTTACTTTTATTCAACCAGCAAGTAATTTTTTGACAGGAAATGACATAGGTGTCTCCCAAATGATAATAAGACGATGTACAAGAGGCATTATTGTGGGAAAAAAAACATTTCTCAGCTTTTATTTACATTTGAGCAAAAAGTGTCTAGTCCAGAATTATTCATACCCTTCACAAACTGTCACAGTCTGTGGGAAAATCTAAAGTTCTATACCATTCCAAATAGTCCAAGGTGTTCTAAAGCATCCTAATTACCCTGATTAATTGGGAACAGCTGCTTTAATCAACTCAACAGGTGAAAAACAGCAGCTCTCTGCAGTTGGTTTGTGGACAGTCATGGCTAAGACAAAGGAGCTCAGACTTGCGGCTGCGCATTGTGGCTGCTCACAAGTCAGGAAAGGGCTACAAGGCCATTTCTAAATGTTTTCAAGTTCCAGTGGCTACAGTGCAAAGTATTATTAAAAAATACAAGAGGTTCTCAGAGGACGTGGTCGGAAGCCAAAAGTGACACCTGTGCTGGCCAGGAGGATAGTTAGAGAGGTGAAAAAGAATCCAAGGATCACCACCAAGGCCATCCTGGTGAATCTGGGCTCTGCTGGTGGCAATGTGAGCCATCTAACCTATGGCATATGCCCTATAGGATTCATCATTGACTTGAATGGGTGCAATTTAACACTATATATTAAGTGGTGGCATAGAGCCAAAGCTAGATGTTCTCAAGGCAGACAATCCAACGGACACTGCACACTGCTGGGTTCCACGGATGTAGACCAAGGAGGACGCCACTTCTCCAGATAAGGCACACAAAAGCTTGCTTGACCTTTGCAAAAGCTCATCTGGACAAAGAAGAAGACTTCTGGTCTTCTGTGTTATGGTCAGATGAAACAAAAGTTGAATTTTTTGGTCACAATGACGTTTCCTTCATTTGGCGTAAAAAAGGAGAAGCCTTCAACCCAAAGAACACCATCCCCATTGTCAAACATGGTGGTGGGAACCTAATGCTTTGGGGGTTGTTTTTCAGCCAATGGACCAGGGAACCTAATCACAGTAAATGGCACCATGAGAAAAGAGCAATACATGAGGATTCTCAACGACAACATCAGGCAGTCTGCAGAGAAACTTGGCCTTGGGTACCAGTGGACATTTCAGCATGACAATGACCCAAAACAGACAGCAAAAGTGGTGAAGAAATGGTTAGCAGACAACAACATTAACGTTTTGGAGTGGCCCAGCCAGAGTCCAGACTTGAATCCAATTGAGAATCTGTGGAAGGAGCTAAAGATCAGGGTGATGGCAAGAAGCCCCTCCAACCTGAAATATTTGGAGCTCATTGCTAAAGATGAATGGGCAAAAATACCTGTGGAGACATGCAAAAAGCTGGTCTGCAATTATAGGAAGCGTTTGATTGCTGTAATAGCCAATAAAGGCTTTTCTATTGATTATTGAGAACGGTATGAATAATTTTGTACTGGATACTTTTTGCTCAAATGAAAATAAAAGCTGAAAAATGTTTTTTCCCCACAATAATGCCTCTTGTACATTGTCTTATTATCTTTTGGGAGACACCTATGTCATTTCCCGTCAAAAAATTACTTGCTGGTTGAATAAAAGTAACTTTAAGTCAAAATTTGCCAGGTGTATGAATAATTATGGGCAGCACTATAGCTATTTGAGGGCTTGTTTTTTGCAAGATAAGATGTACTTCTTCTGTACTTATAATAATAATAATAATAATAAGAATATTTAAAGGGGTTGTCTCATCATGGACAATGGGGCATATCGCTAGGATTTGCCCCCCACTGTCTTATGGGTGCACCTACATCGAGAACAGAGCCCTGCAAGTGAAGGAGAGCACACTGCGCATGCACAGCCGTCCTCTATTCATCTTCTATGGGGACGGCAAAATTAGCCGAGCGCTGGCTGAGACAACTCTTTTAACTACTATGTTCCGCAACGCCTTACAATTCAGAGGGTACATGTATAAACCAAAATGTACATCACAGAATTACAGGCTAATATACAATTGAAACACTAGGAGTAAGCACCCACCTGGAAGAGCTTATAATCTATGAGGGAATGAAGGGTGATACAAAACGTAAAATTGTTTGTTTTTAAGGCACTTTTAAAGCTATTTGTTATTTGGGAATTAACCTGATTGTCTGGGGCAGTGAATACCTTAGGGGTGGTGCAGCTTAGCAAAAATCTTGAAGATGGGATCGAGACATTTGAATTATGGAGGATGTCAATCGTAGATCATTGGCAGAATGGGAAGCACAAGTGGGGTGGTAGACAAAAATGAGCGAGGATATGTAGGGAGGTGCAGCACTGTATTCTGTGCTGAAAGGCCAATCAGTGAAGTGACTGGCACAGGCTAGAGGCATTTGTGTAGTGGTTGGCCAAAAAGCTGAGCCTGGCTGCTGCATTTAGGGCAGGCTGAAGGGGAGAAAGTTTAGTGAGGACAACACTGATTAGTAATGAGTTACAGTTGTCCAGACAAGTTTGAATCAAAGCAACACATGTTTTGGTTGTTTCCACCATGAGAAAAGGAATGATTTTGGAGATGTTCTTGAGGTGAAAACAACATAAGCGTGCCATTGATTGAATATGAGAAGAAAAGGGAATATCTGAGTCAAACAAACCTCCAAGGCAGCTGGCATGCTTCTCAGGGGTTATGATACTACCCCTAAAATATTAGGTTTAGGTGGGTTAGTAGATAGTGGAAAAGACAAGAAGTTCCGTTTTTGAGAGATTCAGTTTCAGGTAAAGAGAGGACATATTTTTAGAGACAGCTGCAGACTATCACTGGTGTTTTGTAGTACTGCTAGAGTGATCTCACAGGACGAGGTATGTGATTGGGTCATCAGCATAAAGATGGTACTGAAAAACAAATCTGCTGATGTCCAATAGGGGCTATGTAGAGAGAAAAGGGGAAAGAACCTGAGACTGAACCCTGAGAAACTCCAACATCAAGAGGATGAGAAGTAGAACCAGCAAATGATACACTGCAAGATGTGTCAGATAGGAAGAAAACCAAGAGAGAGCAGTGTCCTTGAAGCCAATAGAGTGAAATACTAAGGATAAGTTTGTGGTCTACAGTGTGAAATGCTGCAGAGATTCAGAAAAATTATTAGAGATTAGTTGCCATTTTAGCTGTTCGTAGTCTTTGACACTTTGGTAATGGCAGTTTCTGTAGGGTATAGAGAATGAAAGTTAGATTGTAAGTCAGTTAGCAGACAGGTAACTTATTAGGCAAGAATATACCAGATGTTCTAGGAGTTTAGAGATGAAGGGGATATTAGAAACAGATCCATACTTAACAGCATATTTGGTAAAAATTTATAATTGCATATGAAGTACCATAGTGGGAAGCTGTAAAAAAAAAATTCTAAATGGGGTAGAATTGGAAACAAAAAAAAGGCAATTCCACCATAGTTTTGTGTGTTTATGCAGTAAAACTGAAATCATGTTAATTTCATTCCTATGTTTGCATGACCATATTCTGACCCCCATAAACTTTTTTATATTTATATCTACGGAGCTGTGTTAGGGCTAATTTTTTGCCGGGTGATCTGTGTTTTTTATTAATAATTTTGGGGTGTGTATAACTTTTTGATCGCTTCAATTTTTGGGGGGAGGTTAAGAGTATGGGATAAATATGTTTATATTTTAATAGTTCGGGCATTTTGGGATGCAGCAATGTCTATAATCTTTATTTTTTATTTTATCGTTTATTTTTAATATGGGGAAAGGAGGTGATTTGATCTTGTATATTTGGGGGGGGGCATTTTATTTTATTTTTAAAACCTTATTTTTACTTTTTGTTACGTTTTTTTTTTTTTAATATACAATTGTCTGATTGTTTCTCCCATAGACTGCAATGATTTACCATTTTATTTACCCCAGCCAATGATATATTCTCTACATTTAACCCCTTACATGCCGGGTGCAATGGCGCCCGCTGTATGTAAAGTGGTGACAGAGGGAGCGGACTCCCTCTGTCTCCCATCAGCACCCCGAAAATGCGATCGCGCGGTGCTGATGTGTTGGGAAGCTTACCTTGCTTCCGATCAGGGCCCTGGGCCTGTCTTTAGTTATCTCCAGCAGGCTGTGCCTCTCTGGCGCAGCCTGCTGGTCAATGTTTGAATAGCATTGCTATTGAAATGTAAAGCATTATAGAGATAATGCATTACATTTTAAAAGCAATCAAAATACTGTATATTATAGTCCCCTTGTGAGACTATTAAGTAGTAAAGAAAATATAAAAAAATACACATTTATTAAATAAAAAAATATATTTTTTTTTCATTGAAAATACGCTTTTCAATGAAAAAAATTTCAAAAAGAAAATATCCCCGATATGTTTGGTATTGCTGTGTCAGTAACGACCCGGACTACATAAATATTACATTAATTATCCCCTATGGTGAATGCCGTAAAAATAAAATAAAATAAAAAGACAGAATTTCTAATTTATTCTTAGTTTCCACCGAAAAAAATACATAATAACAAGCGATCAAAAAGCGGCATTTACTCCAAAATGATACCAATGAAAAATACAAGTGGTCCCTCAAAAATCAAGCCCTCACACAACTCCATAGGAAAAAAAAAAAAAAGTTATGGGTCTTGTGAAGTGGCAATGCAAAATAATTTTTTTGGTCAATAAAAGGGGTTTTATTGCAAAAAAAAGTAGTAAAACGTAAAAAAAAATTTGTATCACTGTAATCGTACTGACCCAGAGAAAACAGATATTATGTTCTTTGTACCGAAAAATGAACGCCATAAAATTTATAATGTAAAAACGCAGTGGCAGTATTGCTATTTTTCCCCATCTCCCTCCCATAAAAAGTTAATAAAAGTTAATCAGAAAGATATGTGCACCCCAAAATGGCACCATTAAAAACTACAACTTGTCCCGTAAAAAACAAGCCCTCATAAAGCTATATAGACGAAAAAATAAAAAAGGTTACAGCTCTTGGAACGAGACCATGAAAAAAGGAAGAAAAACGCTTGGTCACTAAGGGTTAAAAGTCTGTGAATGATGTCGTTGTGCCACCTGCTCAACTGCAGAGCAGGCACCATCTTTAAAGACCTGACATTCGCTGTACCTGCACTGAGAAAGTCAGGAAGGGGTTCAAATAATAGAATACCCCTTTAAATGATTATTCCCATTTCAACCATTAATATGTTTCGAATGTTTGTCCCATGTGGTATTCAGAGCAGGGCCGGTGCAAGGATTTTTGCCGCCCTAGGCAAGATAAAAATTGGGGACTCCCTTTTCACTCTCTTCTACCCCCCCCCCTCCCTTGTCACTCTCATTCCCCCCCTCCCTTGTCACTCTCATTCTACCCCCCTCCCTTGTCACTCTCATTCTACCCCCCCTCCCTTGTCACTCTCATTCTACCCCCCTCCCTTGTCACTCTCATTCAAGCCCCCCCCTTGTCACTCTCATTCCAGCCCCCCCCCCTCCCTTGTCACTCTCATTCCAGCCCCCCTCCCTTGTCACTCTCATTCCAGCCCCCCCTCCCTTGTCACTCTCATTCCAGCCCCCCTTCCTTGTCACTCTCATTCCAGCCCCCCCCCTCCCTTGTCACTCTCATTCCAGCCCCCCTCCCTTGTCACTCTCATTCCAGCCCCCCCTCCCTTGTCACTCTCATTCTAGCCCCCCTCCCTTGTCACTCTCATTCCAGCCCCCCCCTTGTCACTCTCATTCCAGCCCCCCCCCTTGTCACTCTCATTCCAGCCCCCCCCTCCCTTGTCACTCTCATTCCAGCCCCCCCTTGTCACTCTCATTCCAGCCCCCCCTCCCTTGTTACTCTCATTCCAGCCCCCCTCCCTTGTCACTCTCATTCCAGCCCCCCACCTCCCTTGTCACTCTCATTCCAGCCCCCCACCTCCCTTGTCACTCTCATTCCAGCCCCCCACCTCCCTTGTCACTCTCATTCCAGCCCCCCCCCTCCCTTGTCACTCTCATTCCAGCCCCCCCCCCCCTCCCTTGTCACTCTCATTCCAGCCCCCCCTCCCTTGTCACTCTCATTCCAGCCCCCCCCTTGTCACTCTCATTCCAGCCCCCCCCCACCTCTAGTGTAGCGTTGCCGAGCTCTGTTCGGTCCGCGGTACAGGAGCATTTGTTTCCTGTACCCGGCCGGACTGAAAGGAAGTGCACACTAAGTGAGCACTTCCTGTCAGTCCGGCCGGGTACAGGAAACAAAAGCTCCTGTACCGCGGACCGAACAGAGCTCGGCCACGGACAGCACAGAGCAGACACAGCATGACAGCAGGCGCAGGCAGGCTGCGCAGCACTGAGCCGGCGGCCGGAGATTCTTTAGAGTGGCAAGCGCTCAGCCGCTTAGGAGGCGCAGCATGAGGGGCGCCGCCGGCCGGCCGAACTTACATAACCAACTTATTATTTATTTATTTTTTACACCGCAACGGGCGCCCCCTGCTAAATGGCGCCCTATGCAACTGCCTAAGTCGCCTTACTGGTGGCGCCGGCCCTGAATCAGAGGTGGCCAGGGTTAGAGAAACAGCTTGGCATACCGTGCTATGTTCTTCCTATAACTACTATTGACTTTCATGTGAGTTATGGAACGGGTCTAGCAAAGGCTGTTCAGCTGTTTCCATAACCCCAATCACATCAGGCCAGCTATTCTGATCTCAGCCATGATGGTGGGAGCCATGAATGGCTGTTAAAGGAATACACCTTTAATGGTGAACTCCATTATAGGCAAGGTTTTCCATTGCTGATGGGAATGTTATTTCCGCTTTACACAATAGTAAAATAATTTAGGGAGGAATTTATCAAAGACCAGCATTTTACGCTGGTCTATGATCTCCCCTGAACTTCCGGAAGACATCCCTAATCTATGACAAGGAGCATGAGTCATCATCTCTGGCACTCAGTGTGCCTGAATTGAAACCTACACGAGCCATCTGACATAGATTTCAGTATTCGTTTATGCAAGAAAACTGCAGTGAAAGAAGATAAATGTATGAGACATACTAGAACTGCCCACTCGCCACCCTCATCATGTCCTATTTTGAAATACTCTGTCAGGAGAAGTTTACGCTTTATGGGGGACGGTTATCAAAACTGGTGTAAAGTAAAACTGGCTTAGTTGGTTATAGCAACTAGAGATGAGAGAATTTTTTTTTAAATTTGATCCGCCGGTTTCGCCGAATTTTTGGGGAAAAATTCTGTTTGATCCGAATTTATTCGCTGCGAATTACGTTAAAAAACTGCAATTTACGGGCTGCAGAGAGCCTTTATAGTGGTGTAAAACACTGCCTTGCAGTAACATGCATAGGGAGTCTCCTTTGATAGTGAAATAATACTGTGAGTACGTATGACATGCAGAAAACAGGCGTCGCTCTTATGATCACTGCTCACTTCACTTATTTGGGCAATCATGGGGTCAAAACTGACCAAATAACTCAAATATGAACTCAGCCTTACAGGTCGATGTTAGCGCCAAGAAGAAGCGCACTCCTTTTAAACCGTGGTCAGCTGATTCCACATAGATGTCTACAGAACCTGTTCTGTTACACGCTTATACAAGTAGTAGTTTGTGTTGACGCCACTGATTATTTTGTCCTTCCTCTGATTCATCAGAACAATAACCCTCAAAAAACAGATCCTGTCTGTGGAGCAAACGAGGTGCAGAAGGGAAGGACAGACAGCTCCATTCGGCTGAGGTGGTAGAGCCTTGACTTCCTGAAATCGGCTGCGTGCCACTGAGTGATGCAGCGATTGCTGCGGCAGGCTGGACCACCACATTGGAGCCACGGTTCTCCCAGGCCACTTTATGGTGACGCTGCATATGTTGACGCAGGGTCATGGTGCAAACATTGGCATCCTGGCCACGCTTCACCTTCTGCCCACACATTCTACATATGGCCATGTTCACCTCCTCCGTCCTCCGGCGGCTTACCAAAAAACTGCCACACTGCTGAGTAGGTGATTTTACCCCCAACACTACGCACTAACTGATACCGCCGCTGCCTCCGCGAACCCGTGCACCGCTACTTCCCAGGCAGGTAGGCTCCTGCAAAGCGGGTGGTCTACCCCGGGCACGTTTGGATACCGACCTCCCACTGCTGCCACCCTGCTGACTCCCGGCCATGCTAGAGACTTGCTGGCTCTGCCGCTGCCTCACGGGCAAGCTACCACCCTCTTCTCCGGATGATGAAGCCCCTTCGTCAGAGGGGGTGAAGAAGTGATGGCGTAGGTTTGCTAAGTCGCTCCTCCCTCTGACCATTCTATTTCGCCCCACTATGCAAGACACGAGCCTCTCTATCTGATCCGCGGGACACCCCTACCTCTGGGCCCTTTGCGATCTGCTGGACCGGACTCTCGGTGGATCCCCTGCATTTGCTCACCTTGTCTGGAGGTGTCTGCTTACTGCCTCGCTCGCAAACGGGGCTGTCGCTCTTCTTCTGATGCTTCGGTCTCCGCTGCTTCCTGCCGCCCCCTCCTTAGATCTTCGGTGTCAGCTGGGACCTGGTTACTGGTTTGAAATTTGAAGTATCGAATGTATGTTGCTTCGTGTCCTCCTCTGCCTCCATGTTTGACCCCTCCTCCTCCATGCCCTGTGTAATCGTTTTCTCGATCTCCTCGCTTCGTCTATTCATTTATAGGGAATATGGGACAGAAGGGTAAAATTTCTCAACTTTATAAAGAGTTACTTAAAACGCGATTTAATAATACACATTCTCCGGGACAAAAGGCTTGGCAAATTGATGGCCCGGGAATTTCCCTCGAAGATTGGGATAATATATTGGCGAATTTAAGTTTCGTTTTTTATAATTTTAATCAAGTTTTGCTTCAATTTAATATTTTTAATTTAATTTAACAGATTGAAGAATGGGGACAATTCGATTTGATAATTGGTGGCAGTCCTTGTAATGGCTTATCTGTGGTTAACCCGCACCGGAAAGACCTTTATGGGGGCAGTGGACAACTTTTTTTGGACTTTCCACAATTACTCAATAAAGTGTTGCCTAAGACAGAAGAGAATCAGCCAGTCTTCTGGTTATTCGAGAACGTGGTTGTGATGGAGAAAGGATTCCAAAAAACAAGTGCTGTACCGGCTGCTCATCGAGCCAGATACTGTACTTCTGGGGGAACCTGCCTGGCATGAACAGGACTCCAGTAGCTACAGACAACGAGAAGACAAAGTTTCAAGATTGCTTGGAGCCCGGAAGAGTCGCAAAGTTCATCAACTACCAGCCCCTGGTCTCTTCGTCAGGGAAAAAAATCACGATTTCCCAGTCATCATGGATGGGAAGGAGGACATCTTGTGGTGCACGGAGATGGAGAGGGTCTTCGGATTCCCCCCGCACTATAAGGAAGTTTCACTGACCACTGAGGAAGGGGCAAGTTAAGACCCCGAAACGCGTCTGGTGAAAGCAGCTACAAGATTCAAGGGAGCCGATATATGGCATGATGCTCTGAAAGACATTAAAGGAACAACTGTTTGCAGCTAAGTAACAGTGAAGCAGGCACGCGCCTTAATACTACAAAAGCTACAAGCTGACACAGCCTCCGATATCTCCTCCTACCAGATCACGTGGACGCAGCCGGATCACGTGACCGGAGATCACGTGAGTAAGCAGGAAGGTCCTGCATACCTACCCGGACGCTGTGGACCGCATGCAGACTCGATTCATTCTACAGGGACTGCATTACCACATCGGTCGTCTGGAGGGGTAACGTAAAGAACATTTACTTATATTCATCCTCTTATGCCCGAACTGGACATTTACTAGGCCGTATTAGTACGGAGTTTATTTGTACCGGGCAGTATGCTGCAGCGATTTATGGCAGCAGGCCACAAACAACGCACCTGTGGCGAATGAATACCATCCTGTCAGCCACTTAGTGGTTGTTGGCCATAGTCTGGGACACGGTTAATTGACATTTTTGAAGTGGTATATATGCATACAATTCACGTGTGAACTGGAGCCGAACCAGCTATTTCATCATATTGTCCTATTGTGAGGCGATCAGTCCTGACCCTCTCACTCGCCTTCACAACGAGGTGGTAGCGATAGCGCTCAACACGAGGAGTCAGCTGCCCAGCTGACAACACCGTATCATTTAGGGATTGTGATAGATTGATTGCAATTAGGCATTTTTAAAGTTTCAGTATTGTCCAAATCTGGCTCCCAAGTGCGATCAGCTGCATCATCATCATCGAGTACTGTCTGCATGTCACTGATGTCCTCTTCAGGAGCCTGACCACTCGCAACACCAGCTACCAAGCCACTCTCCTCATAACTACTTGCCGCCTAGTGGAGGAAGCGGCGGTTGTCTCCTTCACATCATGGCTGGCCAGTAGCTGCTGACTGTCATCAACTAGATCGTCCTCACTGTATAGTGGAGCTGAGCCCACAGCATGCAATACTTCTCTGGCTCTGGGAACAGAAAAGGACAGACAGGTTGAGGACAGGAGAGCACAGGGCCTGCTCCCGGGCCATGCCAGCTAAGGGTTGTGTCTGACAAACCCACTGAATTTTGACTGGGGGTGTCTGAAGTCGAAGATCGAGTCAACCAGTCAAGAACTGCTGGGTTGCTGTCACGACACGACCGCTAGCTGACACTGGGAGCTCAGGCTTCTCGAAGTGACCCCTGCTGCCACGGCTCCTTACTCTGCTGTGACCTCTGCCTGCGCCAGAAACATTTATTCCTCTGCCACTCCCCTGTGCAGGGCCTGGCACTTCTCTGTCTAACATACTGTTAAAAAGTCAGCAATTTTCTCACTTTACCACACAACGGCTAATAAGCCCTTTTTTCCCCACTAATACATGCCACAAAAGGCTTTAGAACAGATAACTGCACCACTGAGCGGCAAACATATTTTTTCTTTTTCCGCTAATACACTCCACAAAATGCTTTACAAACAGATAACTGCACCGCTGAGCGGCAAAAATATTTTTCCTTTTTCCGCTAATACACGCCACAAAAGGATTTACAACAGATAACTGCACCGCTGAGTGGCAAATATATATTTTTCTTTTTCCGCTAATACATGCCACAAAACGCTTTACAACAGATAACTGCACCGCTGAGCGGCAAAAATATTTTTTCCATTTCCGCTAATACACTCCACAAAAGGCTTTACAACAGATAACTGCACCGCTAAGCGTCAAATATATTTTTTCTTTTTCCACTAATACATGCCACAAAAGGCTTTACAACAGATAACTGCACCACTGAGCGGCAAATATATTTTTTATTTTTCCACTAATACACGCCACAAAAGGCTTTAGAACAGATAACTGCACTGCTGAGCGGCAAATATATTTTTTCTTTTTCCACTAATACACGCCACAAAGGGCTTTAGAACATATAACTACACCGCTGAGCGGCAAATATATTTTACTTTTGCCACTAATACATGGCAAAAAGGGCTGTAATTTTAGAATTTCACTACACAACAGCTAAGCCCTTTTTTCCCAATAATACAAGCCAAAAAATGCTTTAGAACATATAACTGCACCGCACAAGAGCAAATAAAACGTAGAAATATTGCCTTGTAATAAACCTTGTTAATGCCTGTATCAAACAGCACTTGCACCCTAATAAGAATGGTTTACTGGAAATACAGAGCTGTATAATGGCAATTTGGATCTCCAGTCAGTGCTGCAAGGTGTAATAGGATTGTTCCTAATAACCCTCCCCTACTGAACCCCTTTCAACATAAAAGCTGTGGAATGATTCCTCCCTATCCTTTCCGTACACCTTGAATAATCTTTCCCTGCACTTGTAAATAGTTTTTTAGCACAATGACGTTTTTTCTAACACTGTCCCTAGCGCCTGCAGACACGTCTCCCTGCACTAAGTACACTGGAAAATGGCATCTGGAATCTAAGACGGCTGCCGCTAGTCATAGGGCTGTGACATCACAGGGCTGGCTGGCTACTGATTGGCTGCATGCATGGCATCATGTGTGATCCCACCTTCCCAGAGTTCCTTTTTCATGTCCTCACACATGCAGCAGCCATTTTAGGAACAAATGCAATTCGTTACCACGAAGCGCGAGGAAATTCGGCTACTGTGCGAACCAAATCTTTCCTGAAATTCGGGAACTAATTCCACTTTGTCACCTTCGATTCGCTCATCTCTAATAGCAACCAATCAGATTCTACTTTTCATTTACCCTGAAAAATGAAAGGTGAAATCTGATTGGTTGCTAAGGGCACATACACCAGTTTTCCTTTACGTCAGTTTTGATAAATCTACCCCTATGTGTCTATATGTGTCTACCTAGTGATTATGGTATAAGGTTTATATACAGGATGTGCCCACACAACACTGCCACTGGTGTAGCTACCCATAGATTTCTCTGTGAAGGTGTGCTATACTGTATGCACTTGGCCAGGCATCCACAACATTACATGTACAATTTAGCTTTCCATTCAGCCAGAAAGTCCATGTTTCTTTTATGCCATTGTCCAACACGGTGAATGGTCAAGACGCCCTTTCCAGCATTGCAGAGGAAAGAATCATCAAGCAACTGATGAGTGGTCTCTTAAAGGGAATGTGTCATCAGTGACCTTCCTATCCAGCTGTTTGCATAAACACATAGCTGTGGTTCCCCTGATTAAAATGCTGTTTTACTTTTGTTGATCTGAGGCTCCATTCCTGAGTTATGATCTTATAGAGCTGAACTCAGCTATCACCGGAATAAAGAAATTAATGGATCAGTTGAGCCAATGCCTGAACAGCTGCTCTGTTCTTTTTTTTTTTTTTGGGGGGGCTCAACAAGGTACAGGACCCATGTTCTCGTGATTGTGGGTGTCCCACCGGTAGGACTTCTACCAGTCTAATAACCAGAATACCCCTTTAAGCGATTTTCGTCTGGCCGATTCTCAGTATATTTGCCAGGTTGCAGCTCGTCCCCATTATAGTTAATCAGTAGAAAGTGGAACTACATTTTTCATTTTTTATTTTTGTCGAACCGTCAATTGACTTTTATTAATGTTGGTTTGACTTACAGTTAAAGCTAAACTTGTTGGTTTAAGCGTTATGTAAAGAAAGGCAAGAAAAAGATAACTAACTTTTCAATTGATTTCAATGGCTTTTGTCACAAGATAACCAAGACAACACTGTGTCATGTGTTATCAGAGTTTTTTCATCATTTTTCAATGGATTTGTCAAAAATGGACCACACGCATATGGCATCCATGTGCTGTTCATGACTTTGACAAACCAATTGAATTAAATGGACATGTTCTGTCTATAAAACAGACCAAAGTAATACATGCCTCTGCCATCTTTGTGCAGACCAACAGTCTGTGGAAAAAATACAGATGTCTGAATACACGTATATTCACGTATACACCTATAAATTTCAATGTGGATTACTGACGTGTGAATAAGACCTGAGAATGCAGTTATTTTAATTTGGACATTTCATTAAGCAGAATGTGTACAGTGCACTGAATATTTTATAAAAATGCAGAATGTGACATAAAGTACAATAAAGTAAACAGCTGGCAAAATAGGAAATTAAATAAGATGAATTATTAAGCAGGCAGCACTGATAACTGCAGGGAAAATATTAAGACAATTGAGCAATGTGGCATTACTAAACGCAATTTCTAATCTCCTGCTGAAGGGCATCTGTCAGCAGATTTCTACCTATGGAACTGGCTGACCTGTTGTATGTGCACTTGGCAGCTGAAGGCATTTGTGTTGGTCCCATGTTCATATGTGCCCGCATTGCTGAGAAATATTATGTTTAACTATATGAAAATGACACTCAGCCATGTTGATGTGTTCACTGCCTGGCCCTGTCAATCCAAGTGGAGAGGGCACGACAGCTGCATAGAAAGCAGAGCCTCTAGGAGTAATGGCAACGCCCCCGTCACTCCTAGAGGCTCCATTTTCTCTCCAACTGCCACGCCCCTATATATTAAAACTTCATTTTTCTCAGCAATGCAGGCACATATGTAAAGTACATGGAACCAACATAGATGCCTTCAGTTGCCAAGTCCACATGTAACAGGTCAGCCAGTTACATAGGTGCAAATCTGCTGACAGATTACCTTTTAGTCGAACTACATATATCCAAATCAAGTGCAATTGCTGCCATATACAGTAAGATATAATCTATAGATTCAATGCATCTCATATGAGATGTTATCATATGCTGTAAAGCCCATTCACCTGGTCATTCATTACCATAGTTTCTACAGTCTATTCTAGTCTAGAGAAATAAGATGCAGAAGCTGAAACTGCCATTGACAGCTCATACAGTTATACCAGATCTAGGAAAGAACTAAGACAACATTTGTTAATATAACTGAGTAGGTTTACCCACACCACAAATCACGTATGGTAAGTAGAGATGGCCTTGCGGTTCCCCGGCGGTCGTTTCGCGGCGAACTGGAGATGTCCACTGGTGCCATATTATTTTGCATTGCACCGAACTTTGACCCATGACACATCCATCAGGTGGGACAGGACAGCCAATTGAGACGTTTCAGCACATGGACACACCAACTACCCTAAAAATAAACCCAATCTGGCTGCCAATTTTACATTCAGTCTTTGCCAGTGTAGAGAGAGATTGCTTTGTGGAGCAGGGACAGACTGTAAGAGAACACCAAACACTAGCTAATAGGGCCAGAAAAGTCCTTTTAAGGACTGGTATAGGTGTGCTATCGATAGGTGTGACATACTGAGGGGTGTGATATACTTATGATATACTTTTTAACATAGAAAGTATATTATAGTGCACTTGTATTGTGCAGCAATTGTGTGCGGTTCTGCTAAGAAACCGCAGCTATACAGAGGGACAAATGCTATTGAAACAACTAATTGCAACTAGTGTGATATACCAGTTGCCCCCCAAAAAAACTGATTGAGGCAGGGGTGTGATATACCTATAATATACTTTCTATATAGTGCATTTTTATTGTGCAGCAGTTGTGTGCGGTTCTGCTGAGATACTGCAGCTATACAGAGTGATAAAAGCTATTGGAATAACTAATTGCAACTGGTATGATATACCAGTTGCCCCCCAAAAAAGCTGATTGAGGCAGGGGTGTGCGGTGGATGTGGGTGTGCGGTTCTGCTGAGAAATCGCAGCTATACAGAGGGACAAACGCTATTGGAACAACTAATTGCAACTGGTGTGACATACCAGTTGCCCCCCCAAAAAAATTATTGAGGCAGGGGTGTGATATACCTATGATATAATTTCTATATGGTGCATTTGTATTGTGCAGCAGTTGTGTGTGGTTCTGCTGCGATAACACAGCTATACAGAGGGACAAACGCTATTGGAACAACTAATTGCAACTGGTGTGATATACCTGTTGCCCCCAAAAAATCTGATTAAGGGGTTTGATATACCTGCTTCCAGAAAATTATCATTAAGGGGTTCTATATACCTGCTTCCACAAATACTGCTCTTCTATAGGGACTTTGTCGCAGGGTCATTTTGAAAATGGCCATTCCACAGGGGTGGTAGGGGTCGGGCAGGTTCACCAGGCCGGAGCCTAAGTGGGAAGTTGAAGAAGGTGCGTGCGATTACGTCAAAGGACACACCAGAGTTGGTTGAGTGGTTCACTCAGCCTTTCGCTTCTGCACCCTCCTCATCCTCTGTATCAGCAAACTCCTCACTCTCTGCTGTGTGCACCCCCAAATACACCACCACCACCATAGCCCCTCCACTCGAGTCAGAGGAATTATTTTCCCATCCATTCCCAGTCCTTACCGATGCACAGCCATACTTGGCATTGGATGAGGTAGGAGGTACCAACGGCCACCACCCAGCGGTCTGACGACAGTACCCAGATCAGCCCAAGGAGGGTGGTCCCCGCTGTTGCTGCCTACTCCGAGATCTCTAATGTCAGTGGTCGTGAAGGTGACGATGATGACGTGAGGATGGAAGTCACGTTGGTGCCCACAAGAGAGGAAGAGGAGGGGAGTTCAGAGGGAGAGACGGAGCAGCAGATAGGGAGGAAAAGGAGGAGAAGCAGGCAGAACTCACAGTGCACAGGAGGCAAAAAGCAGACTGCAAATGTATCTGGAGCGAGCCATCCACCATGCACGGTCACAGTGTAGGCTTTTTTTTAACATGTCAGCTGCTGACAATAGTGTTGCCATCTGCAGCCTGTGCTGTCAACGCATAAGTCGCTGTAAGCCCAACACTCACAATGGGATGACCGCCTTAAGAAGGCACCTGGCCTTCAATCATCGATCCCAGTGGGAGCAACACCGTCAGAACCCACAAAGCCACACTTCCGGCGCTCAATGTCCTGCCTCGTCTCCTTCTCCTCTCCTCCTATTTGTCCTCCACTCCACCTTCCACCGTGCCGTCGTCACGTTCATCTGGCAAAAGGCAGGCTTCCATGGCCCAAATGTTCGAATGTAAAATGTTGATGACGCCGGATAACCCTCTTGCCCATCGGCTGACCGCCGGCTTGTCAGACCTGCTAGCCCGCCAACTTCTGAGACCAAAAGAACCAACCCAATAACCCCACAAAAAATGAGGAAACCACTCATATAAAACATATGTAGCTTTATTAATACATGAGATAATAATTATACAATAACATAAGGCACATGGTCATAGGAGGAAGGGACGCCCCGTGTATCGGAGCAACAGTCCCCACCCTCACATGCACCGTACTGACAGGGGAACAGACCAGAACATCAAAAGTGCTAGACCACGGTCTGGTAGGTCATATGTAAAATTAATTAGAGTGACATATAGCAAAATGCATATCCTAAATTGATATTGTATAAGCTGCCAACCGTGCCGTGTCTACCAGCCCATAAAGATAATGGTGGCCAGCCTGCAATAATAAAAAGAAGGCTAGGTCACGAGTATAGGGTGTAAACAGAGTGAAGACATGGCAACGGTAGCATATCAAAAAAATAACAACCACATAAGAGTACTGTAAATTAAAATAGGAGTGCACTAGTTACCCATAACTTGTGGAAGCACCGGATGTCTGGACAGAGCTATACCTCGATGCGCGTTTCACCAGGAAAGGGCTTCGTTACAAATCTACTTTTTCTGATAAAGTCAGCTGTACTAAATATGTATTATACATATGCCACGAGGATGACTGATGAATGAGAAGTCCTGACCTTCATGCTTGCCCCTGTTCTATCACCTCCTAAATACGATGCCTAAATTATTAAAGATCTTTCTGCCATGGAAGGACATCGAAGGATACTCTGACAAAGATATCCATCACTGGTTCTCTATTGTAATGTATCAAAGGCACCTTTTGCACAATACATTTAATTTCACCAACTATATATAGAGAATAATGTTGTACCCATACAGATGAGTTGACAAACTGTCCTCATTCTAAATTTATCTCTCCTATAAACCAATATTAGTGCTGACAGTATGTCTAGGTGTATTAAGATGACCTTTTCCCACATAATTTCACCCGATATGTTTTCTAAAGTCTCACAGACCTATTTTAACCACAATTTCACATGTATGTTCAGTAACTTAGAGCTTAGATTTAGTTTTTATCTCCATAATAGGTTGACTCATCACAGACAATGAGTTTTTTACATGAGCTACCTTCGGTATCACTTGTGATGAACATTTTCACTGGTTAACCTGTAAGTGGCCGCACATCACCGTTCATCAGCCCTTGTAAGAACATGTGGCATCACACTGCATTTATTTAAATTGATCAACAAATAACACATGGTTGTGTTGTATCCTTAAAGGGGGTTTCCAGGATTAATATGCTTTTTAGCATATATGTTTATATAATTGCTTACCTCCTGTATATCTTCCCATGTTTTTTTATTTATTTGGGCCATGTGCTCATGGTCTAGTTTGTTTCCATCCTGTATGTAACATTTCCTGTTGCTGTATCCAACCAAACCCATAATGCACCTCTTTCTCTGCCACAGCTGCAGCACCACCCCTAATGATGCCCAGCTAGTTTATAGCTCCTCCCACCAGCTAGTTACATAGACACTCCCCCATTACTGGCCTGTTGCTGCTTTGACACAAGCATGGACATAACATCACAAGAAATAAAGAGCTGCATAGACATGATCATTTGAGCACAGCCTAGAACAAAAAATTGGAGCAATAAAAGAAAATTACAGCTATCTTTATAAATGATTTTTAAAGGATGTTGATATAAACTAGAAACCACTTTAATAGTTGATATTTGCAATAGATCTGCTCTAGCAAAAATATTTCAAACAAGCTCTATGACATCCTATTAAAATATAAGACTGCCCCTTGAGTTTCTGCCATGGTTTTTCATTTTGAATGTGATGGATCCACCGGCCACTTCCATCACCTCTTCCACCATACCCTTCAGCTACTGGGGAGGGGGGGTGAAAACTCTCAACTTTCTTGACTTAATCCCTGAGTATGCTGTATCCAGGCTGATAGGATGTATACACCTGTATACCCTGGTGTTGGACATAGAGGACAATTTTAGTCCAATTTTAGTTGTATTAATAACGTCTCAGGCAGTGACTCACCTGTGGCTTTAGCCCAATTTGTAACGGGCAGGGGTATGGACCCACTGTACCAACTAAGCGGTTTGAATTTGTTCTAGTCCTAAGTGGTGTTATCCCTGGTTTTAACCCTTTAACCCCTATACAGGGATCTGACCCTTGTTGCCTGGGACCCACCAGTCGAAAACCTCTTGGAATAGCCCTGGTGTAGTTGGCAGTTGACCCACTGGGGTCAGAGACCCCGTTGCAAAGCACCAAGAGGTTGGGAAATACTTGTAGTGGGCAAACAGGCCAAGGTCGCAGGCAAAGTTCGTGCAATTCCATGAAACTAATATGAGGTCAGGGCAGACAGCAAAGGATCAGTATGGTAGACAGAAGAAGGTCTGCCGAAACGCGCTTCGGGCTGGCGCCATCCCGGAGAAAGCACAGCATGGGTAATGGGTTCTGCCACATTATGTGTTTGTGATGTCTCCTTTACACTTGTACACCAGTATGGTTCTTATATAGATATTATAATTGAATATATGCCCTGGTGTCTTCCTCCTGTGGATGCCGCCTTTTCCTGCACTTGTTTCCATGTATTAAGTTTTTACTATGAAATATATAATAAAGAGTATTTGTATTTCATAAGTGGTCTGGTGATTTTTATTGGTTTATAAGGCTATGGTCAGGCCAGGCAGTGGATTATCAGAGTCAATTAATAGGAAGAGGTTTGTTATACAGGCAGACAATCAGAATAGCAACCTTCACTGGCTAATCTAGTAAACTAGGAATATAAACTCAGGCAAGGAGTGAGAGGGCAGTACTGCATTTACAGCAGAAGCTAATAAACAATTAGAAGCAGCCACACACTATACAATGTACGGTGAGCATGGAGAAAGCAGCAGCACTCATAGGAGTACTGGTTCCTTCTCAAACAGCTGATCAGTGGGGATCCCAGGGGTGACAGACCCCTACCGATCAGATACAGATGACTTATCCAGAGGATAGGTCATCAGTTATAAAATCTAAGAAAAACCTTTAAAAACAATGAACAGAAACACAAAGAAAATCATTATCTGAATGGCAAAGTAAAAATGAAATAAAAGTTATTGATGACTGAGATCAAAATATACATTACTGTATATGCAGTAGACAGATGAAAAGAGCCAAGTGGCTGTGCTATGCCATATCTTCATCAAGATCCAATCAGTGGGTGTCTGACACTCCCACTGATCAGCTGCTGACCCACAGGATCAGAGACACCAATGCAAGGCACCAGGGGACCATGTAATACTCATAGTGTAGATTTAGACTGAGGTCAGGGCAAGGAGAATGAGTCAAAGTCCAGGAATCCAACGGCAGTCAGTACACAGCTCTTTCAGTAAAGTCTAGAAGACTGGACCTGTATTACAGAGTGCAAAAAGGGAAGTTAATGAGTTCATAAGTCTGCAGCTGGACAGCAGCACACAGCAAGGAGAAAAGGGCGTAGAGACACAATGAACTAAGCTCCTCTCAGGGGCTGACTGGAAACTTAAAGTGGCCCTGGAAAAAATGTAAAGTGGCCCCATGTTGCAGGCGGGACCAAATTGACAGAATGCGGAGCCAACACAAGTAGATGGGACCAGCAATACCATATTGCAGCAGAAAATTTTGCCCCAAAAGAACCAAATACCCCAGTGTTTCACAAAATATTTCCACCACAAGTTACTTCTCTCTGGTGGCAAGTGCCAGCTGCCATGTTTTGTTCTCCTATTCCAGATGTCCTAGGATAGCAATAAAGTTGAATTCAAGAGTGCACCTGCAGCCTCTGGCCTAGTACATAAGTGCCGGACTTCCCCAAACAAGTTTATTAACTTTGGGAGCGTCAGATCATTACTTAACTGGCTGATCGCCGTGAGTAGGGCTCAGGAGGTCCCATGGGCATCAGCCCTCTGGGAAGTTTCCCTGTAGCATCTATGGCCAATCCGCCCTTGGCTCCCCTGAAGACATACTAACAGGACAGACTCATGGTGAGTAGAGCTGCTGACAGAGGACTCCAGCATAACAAGTTTAAAGGACAGGTACAAATATTTTTTTTTAACAGAACCCTAGTATGGCCTTAAAAATTGCATGCAGAAACCAGACCTTGTGGCCGTACCCTAAAGATGCACCAGATTTATCATCCAGCTTAAACTACTATATTAAATTTGGCTAATTTTAAGACTGTCTTTCTAAATTTACCCTCTGTATAAGATAGGATTAGAATATATGTATACTAAGATTCCCTTTCCCTAATTTTACATATACTAACCATTCAGTGTGGCACATATGCAACAGTAATGAACATCTAGAAGGGACACATTATTTTTAAAAGAATTATGATAGGTTCCCTACAGTGTACAAGATGAGAGTAATCAGCCATTACGACTTACAAATATGGTAAGAGTAGGGCTACAACCTTTCAAGGATAAATAGTAACAACTGGGGGTATGTCTTTTTCCAAACTAACACAAGAGATATAAAAATTGTCACTGGGGTAGTAATAATTTTATTTCCTATTGTGTGAACCCTTTTTTCTATGACTACTGTCTTTAGAATTATTTAAAAAAATATATAGAAAGAAAAAGATAAAACATCATATAACATAATAAAAAAAGATAAAATGACCTGATCTCATGCTACCAAGTCTAACAGACAAATTTTATCTGTATTATAAGTGCAGATATGGTCCATTACTTAGAAATATAGATTCTGTCTTTAAGTAATTCAGTTTTCTAAACATAGATGGTAAAACACCTCAGTTCCCAGCCAAGATTTATCCTGAGGAAGAAACACATGCATTTGCTGTTTTCAGTTCACGATGTTGGGTGCTAAGCAGGTTGGATGTCATTTTATTTTTAGCTACTTGTAGCAGAGAAACCACATGACTGTCCTTACAGTGTAGATATCGGTAACCTTCACAGCTCTGAATGTAACACAGTTTTATGGGGCTGAAAACACAGGATGAACACTATCATATCAAGGATGGCTGACGATTTAACATGTTAACGTCTACACCATGTCAGCTTACAGAACATGACTCTAGGCTAATGTAACTATCGGGCAATCCTCTGCTCTAACAATGGAGCATGGCAGGCACAGAAAGAGGTTTTCTGTTTCTCCCCAGATCAAGGGGATCAATTAAGTAAGTTAGTATCTGTTCTGTAAACACCACTGTTATCCATTACTGGAGTAACATTTTTGGTGGGAGTGTTTAGAGGATCAAAACACATGGCCAAAATTAGCCATGAGGGAATTAAATCAAAAATTTGGGAAATCTGATGAATTTTCCAAAAAGTTTGGAAAGAATTTTAATTTTTGGTGATTCTTTTCAGAAGAAACAGGGAAGAGAGAGAGATAGAGAGAGGGAACTCTCAATTCAGGTACTTGCGATTTTAATTGAATTTATTTGGACCCAAATCGAATCAAACAAGTGATTTGGCATTTCTGACCCGAATCAAATTTTAAGAAGTTCACTCATCTCTAGTCAAAATTTGAAAGTGCTTTCTACAGTAAACCAGCTACATATTGACATTGTTGCATAGGAAAAAAAAATTAAAAAGAGATTATTAGTAAATGAGACAGCATGGTGGGACAAAAAAAATCAAGTGATAATCAGATATGTCTATCTAAATATAATATGTACAGTATGTCCAAATTGTATTTGAACATCCAAAGTCGTCTGGAAAAGTAATCTTGTGTTCTGTCTTCTAATGCTGCCAAGCTTTTGCAGACAATGTAAACCTGTTGATTGTCGTGAATTGTTCTGCTGCTCACAGGTTGTAATATCTTCTCATCCTAGACTTGTTTGTTATTGACATGCAAGCCTGAAGAAGAGAATCTGCAATCATGTATTGATAAGAGAGGACAGATCCCCTATTTGGTTTGATGTCACAGCTATGGTACAATGACTTTTCAAATCAATAAGACAGAGCAGGGATGTTATTCTATGAATGCAGAAAACCAAGAGCTAGACTGTTGCCATAGAAACATAAGCATCAGAATCTAGCAGACAAGAAGAGGGTACGTTACCGTGCAAGGGTGAAAATGTACAGATTTCCTGGAACTGCATGAGAAATATATATATATATATATATATACACACACACGCAGAAAGTTATGTGCAAAAGTTTTAGGCAGTTGTGGAAAAATGCAAAGTGACTGAACAAAAGAGAAATCTACATCAAATCAATATTTAGTGTAACCACCCTTTGCTATCAATACAGCATCAGTTCTTCTAGGTACACTTACACACAGTTTTTGAAGGATCTCAACAGAGAGGTTGTTCTAAACATCTTGGAGAAGTAGCCACCGACCTCCTTGGATTAATGCTTGCTCAATTCCTTCTGTATCTTTATATAAGACAGACAAGGAAGTTGAGAAGAAGGCTCTGTGCTCACTTCCAGGAGTCCTTGTTCATCTTTATGCTGAAGATAGTTCTTAATAATATTAGCTGTATGGTTGGGGTTGTTGCCCTGCTGTAGAATAAATTTGGAGCCAATCAGATACTAAATGATGGATAGGTATCTGCCTATATTTCTCAGTATTGAAAACATCATTAATCCTGACCACGCTGAGCACTGTAGATGCAGTGGTAGGCCAAGAACACTGTGAAGCAGATGAAAGACATGCTTACTTTCCTTCAAAATTGGAAGATGTCCAGCAGTCCCATCAGCTCAGAACTGGCAGAAACCATTGGGGCCCAGGTACACCCATCTACTGTTCAGAGAAGCCTGACCAGAAGTAGTCTTCATGGAAGAATTGCAGCCAAAAAGTCATACAGAACCTTCAATGTGGAAGCAAGGGTAAGCTACTCAACTATGCACAAAAATATAGGAACTGGGGTACAGAAAAGTGGCAGCACGTACTCTGGACTGATGACTCAAAATTTTATATCTGGCTCTAATAGAAAGCAGTTTGTTTGACAAAGGGCTGGAAAGAGGAAAAATAATGAGTGTCTGCGGTGGAGTATGGTGGAGGTTCCTTGCAAGCTGTATGTATGGTGGAGGTTCCTTGCAAGCTTGGAGCTGCATTTCAGCAAATGGAGCTGGAGTTTGCTCAGGATCAGGATTAATTGGGTCCTCAATGTGGAAAAATACAGGTAGGTACTTATCCATCATGCACTACCATTAGGGAGAAATCTGATTACCTTCAAATTATTCTGCACAAGGACAATGAACCCAAACATACAGCCAATGTTAATGATAACTATCTTCAGCATTAATGGGAACAAGGAGTCCTGGATGTAGCAATATGGCTCCACAGAGCCTAGATCTAAAAACCATTGAGTCTGTCTTGGATTACATGAAGAGACAGAAGGATTTGAGCAAGCCTACGTCTGTGATTAGTTCTCCAGGATGTTTGGAAAAACCTCCCTGCTGAGTTTCTTCAAAAACACTATGCAATTGTACCTCAAAGAACTGACATTGTTTTGAAGGCAAATGGTGGTTACACCAAATATTGATTTGATTTAAAGATTTAGATTTCTCTTTTGTTCATTTACTCAGAACTTTGTTAATTGATAACACTTCTGTTTTTAAAAGTCATTGTAAGGACAGATGTCTAAGTCACAGTCTACCATCATCCTGGAGAATTATCTAATATCAGAAAGGACGAGAGAAGATAATGAATAGTCATCTTACACATGTTCCAATGTCTCTTTATAGTAAATGATCACCATGCTCATTATGGATACAGCTTAAAATACAGTAAGGGCTTTCACCATGGCAGTCTAGGGAGGCAAATTCAATTGTTAACCACTTCCCATCCGGGCCATTTGCCCCCTTCCTGACCAGGCCTAATTTTGCAAATCTGACATATCTCACTTTATGTGGTAATAACTTTGGAACGCTTTTACTTATCCAAGTCATTCAGAGATTGTTTTCTCGTGACACATTGTACTTCATGCTAGTTATAAATTTGAGTCAATATATTTCACCTTTATTTATGAAAAAATCCCAAATTTACCAAAAATTTTGAAAAATTTGCAATTTTCTAAATTTCTATTTCTCTGCTTTTAAAACAAAGAGTGATACCTCATAAAATATTTATTACTTAACATTCCCCATATGTCTACTTTATGTTGGCATCATTTTGGAAATGTAATTTTATTTTTTGGGGACGTTAGAAGGCATAGAAGTTTAGAAGTAATTCTTAAAATTTTTAAGAAAATCTCCAAAACCCACTTTTTAAGGACCAGTTCAGGTCTGAAGTCACTTTGTGAGGCCTACATAGTGGATACCCCATAAATGACCCCATTGTAGAAACTACACCCCTTAACCTCTTCAGGACACATGACGTACCGGTACGTCATGATGTCCTGGTACTTAATGACACATGACGTACCGGTACGTCATGACGTCATGTGTTGTTCCGATCACTGCCGCCCAGCCGGCTGTGATCGGAACAAGGTGCCTGCTCAAATCATTGAGCAGGCACCTCGGCTAAATGCGCGGGGGGGTCCCGTGACCCCCCCATGTCGGCGATCGCAACAAACCGCAGGTCAATTCAGACCTGCGGTTTGTTGCGCTTTCAGCAGTTTCTGATCCCCGCGGTCCCTGACCGCGGGGATCAGAAACTTTATATGCCTAAAATATAGTTTTATTCAACCCCCCCTGCATCCCCGAATGCTTTTATGGCGGCGGGAGGTGTAGAGAGGGGTTGCGGGCGGTGCGGGAGGCGGGCGGTGCGGCAGGCGGGATCGCGATCCCCCGCCCGCCTCCCCTTGAATAATCGTTGGTGTACAGTGGGTATACCAGGGTGTCAGCACATTGTGATGCGATGTCAGCCGTTTAACCCTTTCCATACCGCGGTCCGTACGGACCGCGGTATGGAAAAGCAGAGGTTAACAGTCGGGAGCTCCCTCCCTCTCCCATCGGGGGGCTGCTGTGCCTTTGCAGCCCCCAGACAGGATGGGGTGAAAGAGGGAGGGAGCCCCCATCCTTACCGTTGCCCGTCTTCGCAGTTCTGGCCACTACTGAGCAGACGGGGAAGGTTCCCATGGCAACAAGACGCCTTCTCAGGCATCCTGCTGTCCATGGTGCTGAACAGATCTGTGCTAAAGGCATAGATCTGTTCAGACAAAGTGTAAGTAAAATACAGTACAGTACACTATATATTGTACTGTACTGTATTATACAGACATCAGACCCACTGGATCTTCAAGAACCAAGTGGGTCTGGGTCAAATAAAAGTGGAAAAAAAGTGAAAAAAAAGTAAAAATCCCAAAACACATTTATCACAGATTAAAAATGAAAAAAATAAAATTCCCTACACATGTTTGGTATCGCCGCGTCCGTGATGACCTGATCTATAAAACGGTCATGTTACTTTACTCGAACGGTGAACGCCATAAAAATAAAAAATTAAAAACTATGATGAAATTGAAATTTTGCCCACCTTACTTCCCAAAAAAGGTAATAAAAGTGATCAAAAAAGTCACATGTACACCAAAATTGTAACAATCAAACCGTCATCTCATCCCGCAAAAATCATACCGTACCCAAGATAATCGATAATCGCCCAAAAACTGAAAAAACTATGGCTCTTAGACTATGGAAACACTAAAACATGATTTTTTTTGTTTCAAAAATGAAATCATTGTGTAAAACTTAAATACATAAATAAAAAAAAGTATAAATATTAGGTATCGCCGCGTCCATATCGACCGGCTCTATAAAAATATCACATGACCTAACCCCTCAGGTGACCACCGTAAAAAAATAAAAATAAAAACGGTGTAAAAAAAGCAATTTTTTGTCATCTTACGTCACAAAAAGTGTAATAGCAAGCGATCAAAAAGTCACCCGAAAATAGTGCCAATCAAACCGTCATCTCATCACGCAAAAAATTAGACCCTACTTGAGATAATCGCCCATAAACTGAAAAAAAACTATGGCTCTTAGACTATGGAGACACTAAAACTTTTTTTTGTTTTAAAAATGAAATCATTGTGTAAAGCTTACATAAATAAAAAAAATTGTATACATATTAGGTATCGCCGCGTCCGTGACAACCTGCTCTATGAAATTACCACATGATCTAACCTGTCAGATGAATGTTGTAAATAACAAAAAAAAAACTGAGGGGTTCGGTCAAGTAACATTTTTATAGAGCAGATCATTACGGACGTGGCGATACCTAATATGTATACTTTTTCCTATTTAAGTTTTACACAATAATAGCATTTTTGAAACAAAAAAACTATGTTTTAATGTGTCCATGTTTTGAGAGCTATATTTTTTATTTTTTTTTGAGCGATTTTCTTATGTAGGGGCTCATTTTTTGCAGGATGAGGTGACGGTTTTATTGGTACCATTTTGTGGGACATACGCCTTTTTGATCACTTGGTGTTGCACTTTTTGTGATGTAAGGTGACAAAAATGGCTTTTTTTAACACAGTTTTTTTTATGGTGTTTACCAGACTGGGTCGATCATGTGATACGGATATATATATATATATATATATATATATATATACACGGACGCGGCAATACCAAATATGTCTATTTTCTTTTTTCTATTTTCTTTTTTTTTTATTATTCCTTACATGGGGAAACCTTTTTATTTATTTTTTTAACACTTTATTTTTATTTTTTTTATTTTACACTTTGCATCCCCCATAAGGTCATACAAGACCTCTGGGGGACGTTTACGTCACTTTTTTTTTCACTGTTGATTTCTCCTGGAACTGGGGCTGACATAGTAGCCCCAGTTACAGAAGAAATGCACCCCCCAGAGAGGCTGTACAGCGCAATACAGCGCTGTACAGCCTCAGTGCAGGGCTGATCGAGGTCTCTGAAAGACCTCACACAGCTCCTGCACTCTCGGGTCCTGGCGATCACATAGCGCTTCCTGCTCTGTATGCACAGTGCTCGGTGAGCGCTGTGTATACAGCGATCTAGAAGGCAGGGACACCTGGGCACTGTCCCTGCCTTCTCTAAGGGTTGCCCTGCTGTCACTGACAGCGGGCAAGCCAATCAGCAGCTGCGTGATTAGCGTGCAGTTGCGATCTATGAAAGGACATTTTAAGACGTCCACTAGGAGATAGACAACCACCTCCCGGACGTTTATATTCAATGGGCGGACGGGAGGTGGTTAAGAATAACAAATCAAATAGTGAATGTAGGTTTAAATGTGCTGAAATCAAATTGTAATTGAACTTGTCTCATCAGATTAGCATTATACAGTATACAAATAGGGAGTTATTCAAGGGAAATGCCTGGGGATACATACTGCACTAGATATATGTTATTCTAGGGTGCGTTAAACTTCACTAATTTGCTATTTAAATATTTCAATATCAGTCAACATGCAGCTACTATTTCTGTAGGACTTTTAGGATTAGCAGTAAATGCAGCCTGCTACTTGTTCTTAGATTGGAGTGTGGTTTTATTATGCAGTAGATTTTAGTCTTTAGTTTGCATTTAACAGATTGTTTTCACTCACTTTACAACAGTATCAACTAAACGAAGTGTAAGAAAAATAGACAATTTAATTAGAAAACACATAACTTTGAGGTGGCCATTGCCTAGATTCTTTCGATAAGAAATAAAATGATGGCTGTATTTTAGTAGAATGAGTACTACACTATTTGTATTAAATGTTTTAAAATGTCATCACACAGTAAAAAAAAACATAAAAATGCTAAGAGCTGTCAATTATGATCATCCAAATTGTAGATCCAAAATTTTGCACTGATTAATTTCATATTATTGCTAAATAGGTAGTCAGTGTACCATTTTTGTTACAGAGCTCTAAATTCCCTGCCTCCCTGAACATAGCTGCATCCCCATCAATCTACACTCAATACCATATAATGAGAAAGTAAAAACAGAATTTTAGAAATGTTTGCAAATTTTGCCTGGACATGAGTATTGAGACCCTTTACTATGACAATTAAAACTTAGTTCTGGTGGCTTCTCATTTCTCTTGATCATCTTTGAGATATTTCTACACCTTGATTGGAGTCCACCTGTGGTAAATGCAATTGATTGGGCTTGATTTGGAAAGCTGCCCCAGTGACTATATACAGTAAGGTCTCACAGCTGACAATGCATATCAAAGCTAAAACCAAGCCATAAGGAGGAAATAACTGCCTGTAGAGCCCAGAGACAGGATTGTGTGGAGGCAGAGATCTTCAGATGGGTACAAAAACATTTCTGCTGCACTAAAAGTCACCAAGAGCACAGTGGCCTCATAATTCTTGAATGGAAAACAACTTGGAACAACCATGACTGTTCCTAGAGCTGGTCGCCCCACCAAACTAAGTAATCAGGGAAAAGGGCCTTGGTAAGAGAGGTGACCAAATATTCAATGGTCACTTTGATGGAGCTCCAAAGATCCTGTGTGCAAATGAGAGAAAAATTTAAAAGGTCAACCACCACTCTCCTCAGTAAAAGCAACATGAAACTTTGCAAACAGAAAAAAGCATGTAAACAACTCTTACACTGTGAGAAAAAGGATTTTCTGGTCTGCTGAAATCAAGTTTGACATTTTTGGCCTCAATTTTTTCCAACAAGACCTTAAGCAAACAGCTAAGACAACACTGTAGTGGCTTAGGGACAACTCTGTTAATGTCCTTGAGATTCAGTCAGATTCCCAACTCGAACATCTCTGTAGAGACCTGAAAATGACTGTCCACCAATAGTCCCCTTCCAACCTGACAGAGCTTGACAGGATCTGCAGAGAAGAATGGAACAAAATCCCCAAATCCAGCTGTGCAAACCTTGTGGCATCATACCCAAGAAGACTGGAGGCTGTAATTGCTGCCAAAGGGTCTTCAACTAGGTATTAAGCAAAGGGTCTGAATACTTATGTCAATACAAGATTTTATTTATTTATTTTTTAATTACCAAAGATGTTTAATATTCTGTTTTCATTTTGTCATTATGGGGTATTGAGTACAGAATAATGGGGGATAATTTGAACTGGTTTTTTTTATTTTAGCTCAAGGCGGCAATATAACAAAATGTGAAAAAAGTGAAAGGGTTTGAAGCCTTTCTGAATGCACTGTATATGCCAATGAGGGGATGGCATAATGTATTTTAAGATCAGGAAGAGTTTATAAAAGTTTGCCTGTCAAGTGTCCCGACTAGGGGAAGGTTAGGAACTTGAAAATGTATTATCTTAGATGGATAACAGAGACCCTGATTGCAATGCCACTTATCTTTTTGGCCTAGTATTTTTCTTAAAATCCCTATTGAGAAGTTCTCGAAGAATCTGAGAGCTGTTCAATATAAAGCATGAACTTGGGAGTTTTTGTACTGAAGAGTTCCCAGACCTCTGCCCTGCCACTGATTTGCAGCTTTCTTCCTATACACAGGAGTGCGGGGAAACTGTAGCTCATGAATTTTGGGAGCCCAATGCTTTGGTGCCCACTGGAGCTACTCAAAAGGAACTTTAAGCAAATGTCCAAGCCAAAAAAGATTGTAGTGACAGATTCTGTTTAAGTTTAATAAGAGTTAATTAATGTCACCTTTGTTAAGCCTCCTTTGATAGCGGCTGCAGACTGCCAAAATGTTATACGCCCCTGATGAAGCTCGGAGCGAAACCCGGGTTGGGCAGATTTGAAAAAGACAGCTTTGACTGCTTTGTTTTACCATATGTTTGTGAGTATAATAAATACTTTTTATATAACCACTTGCTAGCGGTGCTTCACTATTAGAGGAATCCTTGTTTTAGTGGTGGTGAAGAGACGTAGATAAAGGAGAGCCGTGGAGCTATACTATGTGCCTATATATCAAGCTGCGCTTGTGAGTATATACACACAAGGAAATTCCTGGTGACCTGCAGTGCTTCACTGTATGCAGATTTTCTGTTATCCCACAGGTGCCTTAGTGTACTTATAGTGGGGACCTGATTTACTTGCCTGTGTCAGAAATCTTGGATGCCTCAAGATTGACCACCTGAAAAGGGAACGCGTGGTCCCTCAAAAACGCATGGTCTGAACTGTGATCTTTACCCACTTCACAATTGGGAACCGCTGCGGCAATTTTTGTCATACGGATTGGGACTTTTTTTCTATAATTGCCAAAATGTTATCTTTTAGTACTATAGGTAAAGGAAAGCACAAAACTTGGAGCTCTGTATTAGATACATTGAGATCCATCCCATCTTTATACTGTTGTGATCCCCATACAGTGGCATATAATGTAAAACTGGCATTACATGCTGTGCTCAATAACATATATACATCCTCTTTACCGTTTCTGCTGTGATTGTAATTTTACAACTCATTTTATTTAGGTCCGTTTATAGCATTTTAAGTAAAACTTTATTGTATTTCCTGTTGATTGTCTTTTTACATGGAAGTCGTCAGTATTTTACAGTAAATTAGAATATTTATTGATTTGTTCTCAGAATCTTCCGCTAGTTCTGGAAGAGCAGCTGCATGGGGATGATTCACAATAAAAGGCAACTGTGAAAACAATATCGATGGGTTACCTGTTGGTTAGTTATTACACAGATAGTGAAAATGTAACTATGTGTAACAAACGGTTTGAATAGAGGACAGAGGAAAAAGGTTCAACACTTTGACAGTACAGAAAGGATATCATCTTTACCAACAGTATTCTACATTATATGTTGGGAACTGTAATCATTTCCAGCATACTTACGGTAGTAGTGCAGATTAATGGTAGCTATGGTTCTGCTGCAGACCGGTATTCAAATTGCACCTGATTGTGCTACACAAAAACTGCTCTTAACTTAAAAGGTACCTCCAAAGTTGAATACTAATAGTCTGTAACTAGAAGTTGACATTTGATGGCATGATGGCAGGAGACATACAGATGTGTTCATCCTGTAAAGCTGTCAGCTCCTACGACCAAAGTTGAAGAAAGGCAGGGACACAACAAAGTCACTTCAATATGGTTTATTGACAGCTCCTGAAAACGTATAGTTCAGTGCAGCCGGATCGCAGCCGGGTCAAGTAGTCAGTCCTTAAAGAGGACCTTTCACCGATCCTGACATTGTGAACTAAGTATCATGACATATACAGCGGCGCCCAGGGATCTCACTGCACTTACTATTATCCCTGGGCGCCACTTTGTTCTCCCGTTATGTCCTCCTGTATGTTCGGGGACTTGGTTATAGTAGGCGGAGACTTAGGACTCTTGGTTATAGTAGGTGGAGTCAGCCTAGGAGAAGGAGATGCCCAGCAGAACAAGGGCAGACTCCGCCTACTATAACCAAGTCCCCGAACATACCAGAGGACATAACCGGAGAACGG
This sequence comes from Bufo bufo, assembly GCF_905171765.1. Lineage (NCBI taxonomy): Eukaryota > Metazoa > Chordata > Amphibia > Anura > Bufonidae > Bufo > Bufo bufo. The sequence goes on from NC_053389.1 coordinate 488,449,627, forward strand.
AGCGGCGCCCAGGGATAATAGTAAGTGCAGTGAGATCCCTGGGCGCCGCTGTATATGTCATGATACTTAGTTCCCAATGTCAGGATCGGTGAAAGGTCCTCTTTAACACAAGAACAGAGTGATACAGGCTCGGGTCTCACTCTTAGAACCGTAGTCAGGCCAGTGTTTCTTCACACACACCTTGCGCTCTGTAATCTGTAAGCCTCTCACTCATACAGACACACCCCGCTCCTTGCTGCTGACTTTTAAATCAGAACCGTGGACATGGGCCACATATGAAACCTGGAGTGGATTGTGGGGAATAAGCACCCATCCAGCTCTTTGCTTATTCCCAATGAAAGCCAGGCCCGGATTAGCTGATACCAGCTATACTAGGTACCAACAGTGCCCACTATCTATCCTAGTGGACACACTAGATACTGGCTTTCACTCCACCAAGGCCCGGCATCTTGGTGGAAAGTGTCAGGTGAACCACAGCAAACCATGATATGCATCTCCTCTAATTCCTGCACCATTCTAGGAGACACATACCTTCCTTCATATATGAGGCCTGTCACTGCCTCACAATCCTTACATTGCCTCTTTAAGTAAAGCAGTCTCTGTGCTACACAGGGTATCAAATCTCCCTGCCATAAAAAGGTGATTGTTACTTACCTGGCAAATGCTGTGCCACTGCTCAGGTTCTGCCAACTAGAATCTGAACAGCAGTGACTTCACGTCAACAACACAGGAATGCTGTAGCAAATCATTGGCTTTAGCAGTCATTGGCTGAAACACACCCCCAGCTGGGAGAGCCGTAGCAGCAGCACAGTATCTGCCAGGTAAGTAATGATCACTTTATGGCAGGTGGTTCCTCTGTGTTGTCTTGTTTCCTTCTAAAACTGGACAGCTCTTTTAAATGAGTTTTTCAGGAGGAAAATATTGATGACCTGTCCTCAGGATAGGTCATCAATATCTAATTAGTGGGTTTCCGACATCCAGTCACTGTGGCGCTCAAGGAAGTGCATACCAGTCAAAATGCCGTTCATTGCATAGCGACTGTGCTTTGAATTGTAGCCAATGCCTATTCACTTGAATGGGACTGAGCTTCATCTAGGTCAAGAGACCTATGATAGGACATCAATATTAAACTTCTGGAAAACTCATTTACCACATCCCATATGAGTGGCACAAGATGATCAGCTTTTTAAAACAATATTATTTTGCAGTAGTCTGTCATGAGATGCTTATCCAACACATGTCTATATGTGGCCACCCAGTGGTTGTTTGGTGAATTGCAGCCTGCCAAGGGATTTGCTAGCATGTTGTGATATTGTATTGGGATCCTTAACAAAAAATCGAGCTATGGTAATGGTGGACACATCTGTGTCCAGCAGGACAGGTGATATTTTTTAATATTGTGCAGTTGACTTGGCAACAGTATCACAAAGCTTATTTTTCAGCAATCAGTCAGCAGCATTGGAGGTACCCTTTACATATTAAGGATTGGATACAAGAAAAAGTATGTCATATTTATCAACAGATTTTTTTCCTCCGATATCTTCAGCACCAACAAGAATACAGAAGGAGCATGCCAACATTTGTATGAACATATGTATGGCAGCCTTCTCTGACAGAATAGATACAGCTGTCATACAGAATTTCCTACAGTTGCAACACATTTATAGACTATTCCACAACACACTCATAAACACGTTAAAGGGGTATTCCAAGATAATGCAATAACAGTATAAAATCTGGATATGCTTCAAAATAGTGAAAGATCAAACAGACAGCACCATAGTCATCTACCAGGTCTCACTGGCATCAAATGTCACCTTCACACAGGAACGCCAGGGATTTCTTTTTAGACACATGTAGCTTGTAAATGTTTAATGTAATAACATGGAAACCCCTTCACAGACTCAAGGCTATTTGTAATAAAGCATATGTATAGAAAAAGCCTATATCCACATGGAGGTTTATGAAACCACCCAAACAAGAGGCAGCCTTTGCTGCCCAACACAACCAATCACAGCACAGCTTTCATTTTGTGTCCTGCTCTTGGAAAACAAAAGCTATGCTGTGATTGGTTGCCAGGGGTCACAAAAATTGTGGTTTTTTTTAACCGTTTCATAAATCTGACAATGCTTTTTTGCTATCTAGCACAGCGTGGGTTCTCAGATGGTGCTATTAGTCATATCTTTAATTATTGTTACTCATGCTATGTTTCTGCTTCCTGTCATTAGCTGATGGGGCTCAGCTTATCAACCCCTTCAAGACCAAACCAGTTTAAGGACCAGACCACATTTTGCAAATCTGACATGTTTCACTTTCTGAGAATGTTTTCTTGTAACATATTGTACTTCATGTTAGTTATAAATTTGATTCAATATGTTTTACCCTTATTTCTAAAAAAAGAAAAAAAAATTTAGGGAAAATTCTGAAAAATTTACTATTTTCTACATTTGAATTTCTTAACTTTTCAGACGGATAGTGATACCTCATAAAATAGTTATTACGTAATATTCTCAGATGTCTACTTTATGTTATGTAAAGCGGGCGTCATGGCCGGAAAGTCTCTGCTGTTTCAAACAATAGAGACCTGCGGCAAATTACCACAACCGGCAATAATGCCGATCGCGGTAATTAAATGCTTTAGATTCCGTGATCAAGTGAGATCACGGCACCTAAATGCGCAAAAACCCTTCCTGACTTCCTACCTATGCCCCGTGTGTCCAATCCGGGCATAGATAGTTGCCCTGAATACTGGTAGCTTTACTGAGAAAGCTAGCAGTATTCAAACTGCAATTCTTATTTTGGCCACCAGATGGCAGGCTAGGATAAGAAATGAGCAAAACTGAGCAAAAAATTAAAAAGAAAAAAATAATTAATAAGCTTATATTCGAGGCACATAATGATCACAATTTTTTTTCAAAAAATGTAAAAAAAATATATAAAAAATATATAAAAGTTTATATCACCCCCTTTCCATAAAATTAAAAAATAAATACCTAAATAACAATAAATATAAACATCATGGGTATCACCGCAACCGAAAATGCCCATACTATTAAAATAGAAGAAAAATTACAATACGGCGAATGGCTTAACGGAAAAAAGGGTCAAAATGGCCAATTAGCCATTTTTCATTGCTTCCACAAAAAATTGGCCCCTAAACAGCTCAGTAGACATTAGTATAAAAAAGTTATGGGGGTCAGAATATGGTGATATAAAGAAAAATCTCAAAGTTTACATTTATTTTTACACTATTTAAATATAAAGGACCTATACATATGGGGTATCGTTGTAATCCTACTGACCCAGAGAATGAAGGGCATGGGTCAGTTTTGCTGTAAACAAAACGCCGTGGGAACAAAACCTGTAAAACGGTGGAGGGATTGTGTTTTTTTTTTCCAATTTCACCCCAGATATATGATACATGATGCATGTTTGTATCTTGCTTCCTTCCAGTCTGCTCTGCAGTAATGATCCACTTAATAATGCCTATGAAGCATGTAGTAGAACATAATGGCTAGATTAGTTATGGTGAATTCCCTCTTACTTATTCTTCAAAAATCTGTCACTTGTGTTAAATTAGGGGTTGATGTAAACTAACAATCTAATAATGACTCATCACATGCTGGTTGAAAATGACTGCTTGGATTAAACAGTGTGCGCAGAAGATGTTGTGTAAGCACCCTCATTATTGGGCAGTGAGACAGACAAAAAAAATCACGATTCTGGTGGGTAATAGTTGATTCTGTCAGAATTAAATAACAATTTACCCTTATTCGCTGACAGTTTGACAGATTCACTGACATAAACACATTACATTTTGCTTATTTGCATGAGTTTGCAGCTGCTTAGAAAAAAAATGATGCTGAATGCAAACAAGGGACTATGTGATTGCACAATATAAAATGGCATTTGTACCCCAAGAATTGGGTTTGTAACTGATATCGTAAAGTGAATGTATCCTCTAAATCAAGCCGCTGACAATATACACTTTAGTATTTGTAATATGTAAAATCAGCACTGATGAGGAGAAAAATGGAGAATATACATTTTAACAAGTTAATTAAGTGTTCTTGCATGGCAAGACCACTTACTGTTATCTCACATATATATTCTTATTAGTATAGCCAAATTTACCACCCTAACTTCTCCCACAGTTTTTACACTACATAGGCAGTAATATACCAAGACGTGCGGATTGTTCCTGATTGGTGTGCTATTACTTTGTGGAATGTTTCGCCTAATGGTTCACGAAATATCAGCGTTTTTGTGGTGAAATTGGTCCCAAAGGAATGAATGGCGGAATGTTCAAAACTAGAGTGTGAGCTGAAAAATCAGGACATGATTTCTAAACTGCCACCTCTCCCTCATTTTCAAGCCCAACTATACAAATCATATATCAAAACGTTCAGCTATCCCTGCTGCCACTAAAAATGTCCACGGCGAAGCTATAGTACTGATTTCTATAGCTTAGCTAGTTTTCACAATATGACCATTTGTTTGCAACTCACGCCGCCCATTGACATTCATTGAAACTCCACTCTAGCCACCTCAAATTTGAAGGGCAATTTCTAAACTGCAACTGTGCCTTTATTTTTAATATTTCAGAGACATACTATGCATCCAAATGTAGGTCTGGGTCTTGTGATTCTCACAATATAAAGCTCTTTGTTGTAGGATTTATAATTTTTTAACTACAACCGTTTGAAGATGGCAACCGCAACTCTTCTCTGCCCTTGCTGTAGAGTGAGGAACCCAGGTGTGTGAGCAGCCAGCAGAGTGACAAAAGCTAGAGTGTGAGCTGAAAAATCAGGACATGATTTCTAAACTGCCACCACTCCCTCATTTTCAGGCCCAGCTACACAAATCGGCTGCTAATGTTTTAATAAATGTATGTTTTAATGTAACTGTGAAGCACTTTGGGCAACAACATTACAATTAAATGTGCTATATAAATAAATAAAAGTTGAAATGCATTTCTCACTCTATCAAGCTTGCCATGTGCACTTTTTAAATTCGATCAATCAATTAGTTAGTGTAATGTTTACTATCTTTACTCACTCCAAACACTCCACAAAGTTACTCTGCCCACTCCATAAAGTTACTCTGCCCAGTGCAACCTTTCCACAGTTACTCCAGCCACTCCAACCACACAACAGTTACTCAAGCCACTCCACCCAGTTACTCCGCCCACTCCAGTTGTAGACTACTAGTGGAGGCAAGAACTCTTCACTCAATTTCCCCAGAAATTGTAGCTTTTCTAGTTCAATGTTGAATTTCATTTGGAATTTATCTACAAGGAGAAGATGTAGTGGTGAAAATAATGTCAGAATGTAAAACTGATATTGATGGGAACATTATATTCAATTTATTCAGGGATATTATTTATTTTTACTATCAGCGAATGGAGCAATCATATTTACATCCAGAGGGTAAATGATAAGCTGCATTTACACAGATACAATACAAAGGGAAAGAAGATGGCTGAGTGCGTGAGGCATAGTCAAAGCTTACTATTATGCCTCCCAAAATGCCTGGGCACCGCATACAGGTAATACCTACCCCACTCCTTGGCACCCGCATCGCTCCTGATGCTTCCATAACTGCCACTGCATCCCCCTGTCATGCAGATCCGGCGATGGGGGGCAGTTGGGGAGTTGTGCAGCCAACAGAAGGCTGTGACGGGAATGAGCCTCCCTAGCGTCACCCGCGATGCTAGGGAGGCTCTTCCCATCACTGCCTGCTATTGACTGCCCCCCATGTCGCCGGATGTTTGCATCCGCGTGACAGGGAGATGCAGCGGCGGCCGTGCTGGGGAGCAGGGTGCTGGGGAGCAGGGTGCTGGGGAATGGGGTAAGTATTACCTGTATGCAGTGCCCAGGCATTTTGGGTGCTTAGTATGTATAAACACACACACCTGAGTGACTGAGTGGGGATGGGCTGCTGGGCACATACTGTCCTCTACATGAGCAATTCATCAGCAAGCAGAGTTCATGGGGAGGGGTGTCCTTTATGAGCCTTATATACACAACAGTGTCCCCCCCTACCACATAGGAATTCTGCTTGCTGCTTTCCTCTGTCTTTCCGCCCATCAAGAATCCCCCCATGAACGTTTTTTTAACTTACTGCTCGGACTGTGGGTCACTGTTGCTGGGCTGGCAGCAGTTATGCTGAGGCTGTATTCAGTGACCGTCCCCTGGTTCAGTGGGTGGCTGATGAGGCAGGTGGGCAGCGCATGAGCGCGGTATACAACTGCTGCACCCATACAGTTCTGTCTGCTGAGCCTGCTGTGAACGATACACTGGCCAATCAGCAGCAGGAGCTTTGCACTGCTAAATGCTGACTGGCCAGTGCAGTGCCTAGCAGACAGAAGAGAGAGCGCTATGCTGCCTGGAGCCTGGATGTTACTGGTCAGACATCGGTGCGTGCTGTGCAATGGGGGAGGGGGACCCTGAGCATAGGGAAGCAGGGCACAGGACGGAAGACAAGTGGGTGGGCCCCCTCAATTCTTGCTGATAACTAGTAGTAGGCTAGTAGCGATCAAACAACATAACTATAAACTGACTAAGTCTGGAGACATAGGGGGCGGGGCCTTCCATGCGCTCCAGGCCCCCCTGTGCCCCAGGCCCCATAGCAGCTGCGTGGTCTGCCTATATTGGCGGTACGCCCCTGCTTATAGACATACAAGTAGCTGTAAGCATACAAGTGTCCGAATTTTTTCGACTGCATAAAATGTGTCTATTGTAGCTGTCATGGCAGTTTCTTAGGACACCCACCTTAATTAAACATAACTCTCCTTTAATATATTTCACGTCCCAAAGTTGCATGATCAGCAGCTTGGGAACCCAGTCACGTGATGCTCCTTTTCACGTCAAACCCTTTATGAGTTGGATGTAACTTCCACTGTTTACAAGGCCCAAACAATTCCACTCCGCGGCGCATGCACAAACTCCAGATTCCACCTTATCTGCATATGCAGCAAGCAGAGGAAAGGTTCTGGCCCTGTCCATGTTGGTAAGATATGGGGTTTACAAAGAGTAGGGAAAAGTCTAGACACTAAAACATACCCCTGCTTATGCGTTTCAAGCCTGCTCAGTCCTTAGTCATAGCAAGATATGGGTTTGTTAAAATGTAGGGCTATTGTTTTTTTATATATGCAATTTATGCTGATTTTGCATATTATCTCTTGAATTGTAGCATTAGTCAGTGATTACCAGTTTTGGTCTACTGACAGTTTAACTAAAAAAGTGAGATGAACTAGAAGAGCGCAGGTGTAGAGAGGAACACACAGTGAAGTCCTAATTGTAGTAATGCCATAGTCAGTGTAGGTTTGATTGTTGTTCCAGATACTGAGTTTAAGGCCTCAGGCACACGACCGTTGTGGGTCCTTTCCCTGCATTGGGGACCGCAATTTGCGGTCCCCAATGCAAGGACAATGTCTGGCCAGAAACACCACGGAAGAAGTATTTTTCTTTAGCCATTTAGTTGTGGGATCCACTCTCTATAGAGAAATGTGTATTGAGGTCCCTTTCCTATTTTTGTGTAGGGTGTGAGATTGGGAAGATACAGCAGTAATGTTATTAAAATGATTATAAATATTTGAATCCAACAGCAGTGGTTGTGTGCAGAATGGCCACCACTGATGGATTGCAGGGTGGTCGTAACCCCTGGATATGAGCAGTGTATAATGCAATGGAAAATAGAATCCAGCCAGCAAAGGAAGCAATATGGACAATCACAATACATTAGTAAGTGCCTTGCATTAACTTTCTCTACATGGTAAATGCCACTTGCTGAAGTGAGACACCCCTTTAAGCAAACGTTAAAGCTGTTTTCAATCTGCCAAATCATTCGCATAAAGTACAAGACAGCAAACAATAGACCGATATATGATAGCTGTTATCTGCGCTCATACAGTACTTATATCAGAACTTTAACCGCCACCTGTTTGTCATGTTACATATGGTTTCTCTGTTATATGAGGCCATAAAGATGGGGTTTGTCATTATTTTAAGTAAAGCTCCGTTTCCACAGTTACTGTATTTGCAGGCTGAAAGTGAAGCAGATGGGGAAGCACACAAATAGATGAATAAGGAGAGACACTAGAGATATATTTAGATAAAATAACTAGATGAGAGCTACATCGTTTGCTTGTTATGTATGTTATTTTAACGGTATATTTGAATATATATTGTTAGATGTTATTTTACCACAGGTAAAGTTCATGTCAAATGTTTTACTTGAACAGTCACAATAAAATTGGGAAAGCTCTAGTGTCTGTGTCTGAAGTAAATATAGCTGGTGCATACCCCGATGACTTAAACAGGTATTCTCATCTCAGACATTTCTGGTATATGAGCAAGATATGCTGTAAATGACTTAGAAATGTGAGATCCACCTTTAGGATCCACATGCATCTATGTCTAGAATAGTCCCCCAGAACCACCGCTGACCCTAATCCATTTAGTCGCAACACCACGGTAGTCAGGACTACGGAAACAGCCAAGGAAGATGTGCTATATGCTATTTTCTGCTCAGCTTTTTCCGTAGCCCTGACCTTCTCTGACTGCCACATCCAGATGGAATGAGGGGTGAGGCATCTACAGATAGGTGTGGAACCCAGAGGTGGACCTGACATCGATGACTCGTTTATGTCATATCTTCTGGATATGCCATAAATTCCTACATGGGAATACGCTTTAAGTCCTTTTAACCCCTTAGGGTACTTTCACACTTGCGGCACTGCCTGCTGGATCCGGCAATCCGGACGCAAAAGGATGCATTTGTGAGACGGATGCAGATCCGTCTCACAAATGCATTGCAATACCGGATCCGTCTCTCCGGTGTCATACGGAAAAACGGATCCGGTGTTATTTTTTTTTGCATTTTGAAAGGTCTGCGCATGCTGGATCCGTTTTGCCGGAACACTTAATGCCGGATCCAGCACTAATACACTTCGATGTAAATTAATGCCGGATCCGGCATTCCGGCAAGTGTTCAGGATTTTTGCCCGCAGAGAAAACTGCAGCATGCTGCGGTATTTTCTCCGGCCAAAAAATGTAAGAGGGACTGAACTGATGCATCCTGAACGGAATGCTCTCCATTCAGAATGCATTAGGATAAGGCCTCATGCACACGACCGTTGTTTGTTTCCGCGTCCGTTCCGCCTATTTTAGCGTTTCAGATGCGGACCCATTCATTTCTATGGAGCCGTTTGCCATCCGCGTCTGTGATCCTTGGTTCCAGTCCGTCAAAAAAATATAACCTGGCCTATTCTTGTCCGCGGAAAACAGTTCGCGGACCCATTCAAGTCAATGGGACCGCTAAAAAACGCGGAGACACACAAGATTGTCATCCGCGTCCGTTTTATTCCTTTCATTTGCATGGCATACCTGTCTTGGACTTTTTTTTACCTTCCTTTATGTCTGGTGGTCCTCCAAAAATAAAGGAAGACACACGGAAGCAAAAACGGAAACGGATCACGGAACAATGGAACCCCATTTTGCGGAACGGAACACAACAACGGTCGTGTGCATGAGGCCTAAAACTGATCAGTTTTTTTCCGGTATTGAGCTCCTGTGATGGAACTCAATACCGGAAAACAAAAACGCTAGTGTGAAAGTACCCTTAGTGGTATACCTATGTGAAATGTAGTATTACATGGCAGCAATTCAGATGAATGGCCGTCCATGTAATATAAAGATCGGTGGGTTCCAGCAGAACATGAACAGCTACGGTATCCGTTCAGTCTAACAGACAGGGTTTCAAGCATGGGACCCCCTGTATGAAGTCCATATGCGCTAATGTAGCATACAGACAGGGATTGAGACAACTCCTTTAAATCAAGTGGCTTTGAGAGACGTGTCATCAGATATATTACAGTAATAGCAGAAACATAAAACAGCCTATTCTGTTGAGAAAATAACCTTTCTCCCTGTTAGGCAATTTAGAAGATATTGATTATGGTGACTTGCCTAAATGTATTTGGGCACCTCACTGTGGATATGGTAGCGTAAAAACAAAAACTGTTTTCTGAAATGAAACTAACTATACCAAACATAATTGCAAAATTCAGGTCATGGCATTTTACAGTTCTAAGCCTGAGAAGTACACAATTAGGTTTAGCATTTACAGCAGTTTTCCAGTTTGTACAACCTCTCAGGCTAATGCAGTTCCCTCAGGATGAGTCACTCTGGGGTCTTTAGATGTTGGGATCGCCCAACCCAGTGCTTTTCTGCTCTGATATATGCACGGAATATACAGTTTATATATATGGAGCACAAAATGATAGAAGCATGTACAGTATGTCATATTTAAACCTTACCACTAATAGTATATCTAGCAGATGGACGTATGAACTGTGCCAATGGCATCAGTATTGTAAAATACAGCCAACATCTTGGAGGTAAAGCCACTGAGCAGAGTCATATTGCTAGGGAATGAATATAGTAAAATAATAGCGCCAAAAAAAAAAAAACTTTTCCCAGAAAAAAACAAGCCCTCATACAAAGTAGCATACAGTCAATGGAGCAGAACATGTGGTAGCTATGAGGATCACCGGGGTGGGTGGCCCAACTCAATGACACTTCCCTCTTTCCGACACTGTAAGAAGTCCTTGCTCTTCTCTATGGAGTCACAGTTTAGTCCCTCCCCTTTCTCAGGAGTCGCTGCTTTTTTTTTTTATGGAGTCCTCTAACATTCTGATAGCCCTTGAGGACATCCCTGTATATTTAAAGGGATACGTATTTTGGTTGTGAGAAATTTTCCCCTATCCACAGGATAGAGGATTATTATTATATCACTGGGGGTCCTGCTATTGGGACACTCACCAATTACAAGAACGGGGACCCCATACACCTCAAAATGAATGGAATGGCAGGTTGGACATGTTCACTGCCACTCCATTCATCTCTGCAGGAGTTCCAGAGACAGCTGAGTACATCACTCAGCTATTTCCAGAAATCCCATGGAGATGAATGGAGCAGAAGTGTGCATGCCCACCCTGCCAATCCATTCATTTTGGGGGCCTCAGGGGTACAGGGTCCCTGTTCTTGTTTTCTAGTGGGGGTCCCAGTGGTAGGACCCTCACTGATCTAAGTTATCCCTAGGACTTCTCACAACCGACTCTTGTTTTCCATATCATCTCAGCTGGGTCTTGAACTCAAGACCTGCCTTATGGGAGGCAGAAACCTTACCAGTTAAGCCCATGGATAATGTACTGACCTCTACATATACAGCTATATGTATATACTAGTACTAGAGTTTCCTCGAGCTTCGTCAATCGATTTAACAGGAAATAGTGTAAAAAACAAAAAAATTCTAACTTACCGCCTCCATTTGCTCGCGACATGCCGCCAGCCGCCATCTTGATTGAAGATCTCGGCTGAAATCCAGATCTTCAAGCAAGATGGCGGCGCCAAGCCCGTCGTGAGCAAATGGAGGTGGTAACTTTGATTTATTTATTTTTAATTTTACACAGTTTTTACACTCAGATGCCGCGATCATGTATGAACGCGGAATCTGAGGGGTACAATGATGGGGAGCAGTGTTAACCCAGCTTCCTGTAATTGCACCCGCTACTTACAAAAAAAGGGCTTTGTGACTAAGTAATTAGTCACAAAGCTAATTTTTTTTTAAAATTCGGCAAATCATCCGAATCAAACTTTTCAATAATTTGGTCATCTCTAACCAGTACATTGTACATAAAAAAAAAAAAGAAAGAATTATTACATATTTAGTAATTACAATGTAATGGTGTAAAATAAATTACAATAAACATATATTTGTGTATATCTGAGAAATGCAGGTAGATATCCATCCAGCATGCAATACCATTAAGGAGGCATCTGATTGGCTCCAAATGTATTCTGCAGCAGGACAACAACCCCAAACATACAGCCAATGTTATTGAGAACTATCTTTAGTATAAATAAAAACAAGGAGTCCTGAAAGTGGTGAAATGGCTCCCACCAGTGGCTAGCTATCAGGGAAGCAGGGGAAGTAACTGCTTCGGGGCACGAGCTTAGAAGGGGCCCCAAGGCAGTACTGAATGTTTTTATTAGATCTATAGGCTTCCCCTACCTACTGCTGTGCCGTACTTTACAGAAGCAGGTACTACATAGAACAGCAGCGCTGTAGCTCCTCCCACTGAAGGTCCTTGCTCAGTGAGGAGGAGAGAGTACAATTGCTGTCTCCTCCTCCAATGGCCGTTCTCACTCTGGGATCCGCAGTACTAGCACAGCACTTGCCAGTACTGCTTTTTGTTTTCTATTGGCTGGCAGCTTACTATGACACTTGCTGCCAGCCAATAGCAGAGCATCATGGGATCAAGGCCCACCCCAGCATGAAGCTAGTGTAGAGCAGGCTGGCTGCTCCTGCACACAGAGCTCTATAATGCTTGTCCATGTATGTGGTGACCGCACGTATGAGTGGTTCTATGTATGCGGTGACCACGTGTATGAGTGCATCTATGTATGTGGTGACCGCGTGTATGAGTGCGTCTATGTATGTGGTGACCGCGTGTATGAGTGCGTCTATGTATGTGGTGACCGCGTGTATGAGTGCGTCTATGTATGTGTTAACCACGTGTATGAGTGTGTCTATGTATGTGGTGAGCACGTGTATGAATGCATCCATGTATGTGGTGACCGCATGTATGAGTGCATCTATGTATGTGTTAACCGCGTGTATGAGTGCGTCTATGTATGTGGTGAGCATGTGTATGAATGCATCCATGTATGTGGTGACCGTGTGTATGAGTGCGTCTTTGTATGTGGTGACTGTGTATGAGTGCGTCCATGTAAGTGGTGAGCGCATCTATGTATGTGATGAGTGCATGTATCAGTGCATCCATGTATGTGGCGAGCATTTGTATGAGTGCGTCCATGTATGTGGTGAGTGCATGTATGAGTGCGTCCATGTATGTGGTGAGTGCATGTATGAGTGTGTCCATGTATGTGGTGGCCGCGTGTATGAGTGCATCCATGTATGTGGTCAGCGCATGTATGAGTGTGTCCATGTATGTGGTGAATGCATGTATGAGCGTGTCCATGAATGTGGTGAATGCATGTATGAGCGTGTCCATGTATGTGGTGAGTGTGTTTATGACTGCATCCATGTATGTGGTGAGCGCATGTATGAGTGCGTCCATGTATGTGGTGACCGCGTGTATGACTGCGTCCATGTATGTGGTGAGCGTATGTAGGAGTGCGTCCATGTATGTGGTGAGTACGTGTATGATTGTGTACATTAAGTTGGGGGGGCATACAAAAATTTGCTGTGGGGCCCAGTCAGTTCTAGCTATGCCCCTGGCTCCCACAGAACACTGATCTCAACATCATCATGTCTGTCTGGGATTGCATGAAGAGACAGAAGGATTTGAGCAGATCTGTGGTTAGTTCTCCAACATGTTTGGAACAACCTCCCAGCCAAGTTGGGTGGTTACACCGAATATTAATTTGATTTAGATTTCTCATCTGTTCATTCCATTTGCATTGTGCTAATTGATAAAAATACACACAATTAAGCTGCTATAGCTATGATTTAATACGGTGCAAAATAAAAAAAAACATAGCTTTTATTGTCAGCTAGGCCTCATTTCCATGTCAGTGCTTGCCAGTGATTTCTATCAGGGACTGTGACCCAAAACCAGTAGTGCAGCATAAACAGAAAAAAGGTATAATGGAAAGATCTGAACCTTTTCTGTGTTTTTGACCCGCACTTGATTTTGGCTCACAATCACTAATAGAAATCACTGATCAAACATTGACCAAAACAGTGACTGTGTGAATAAAAGCCTCTTTACACAAGCCAATGAATATCAGGATGGAGCATTTCTAGGAACGCTTGTTCCCAATAACTGGTGATCACCCGATGAAGAAGCAAACATGCTTTCATCTGTGATGTGTGGTCACCTAAATCATCATTTCTGGGCAGCAGATATTGCTGTCTAAACAGAGAGCTGCTGGCCAGAAACAATGATTCTCTAGGGGGACGAGTGATTACACTCGGGATCACTCATCTCCAAACAGCAGAAGTGATTGCTGCATGTAAATGCAACTCTCACCTCTCACCTCTTCTGATGAGCAGGCAATATTCGGAATTAATGGATCCTTCTCGATTATTACCAGCTGTGTCAGCCTCTGTAATGGGGACACACAACCGTATTTTCCATCCATTTGCTATCCGCATTTTTTGCGGATAGCACACCGACCCATTCATTTTTATGAAGTCATGAACACATCCGTTATTTTTGCGGATGCGTGTGGCTGTTCCACCAGGGATAGAACAAGTCCTATTTTGCTCTTTATTGCTGACCAGAACCGCCCTTTCTATTGATGGGAGTGAGTAAAATGTAGAATGCAGTCAGAAGGTATTTTGTGGATCCGTTATTTGAGGACTGAAATACGGAGACGGCCATGTGCACAGCTGAAGTACATAGGCATTCATTGAATTGGGTGAGTTGGGTATGTGTCTGTGTTTTGTTTTTTTTAGATATTTTTCCAAAAGAGGCATATATGGGGGGAGGAAAATCATTTCATCCAAGTCATGCAACCATTGATTTTGAAGCAAAAACAGGATGCAGTTCCAGCCGACGACTGCTTCTTATTTGATTCATAGGAGTCAGCCATGGCCACATATGCCACATATACACAAAAATGAGTAGCAAAGCAAACAGTCCATTAAAATGATGACAAACATCCCTCCTGTCGCTACTGTGAATCATAGCGGTCGCTGGACAGTTATCATAGAAATGGAGATCTGTAGTATCATCCGGCTTGGCTTCTTCCTTTGCCTGTAAGCTCTTCTTTTCTACTCCACAACAGGTTGCCATGACAACTTATATTTCAATTTCTATAAATCTCTATTTATAGAGCTCAGGGTACACCATAGACAAGATAAAAAGAAATAGGATGCACAGTCTTCATCATTTAACAGCAATAATGAAATCAATTGTAAAAAAAAAAAATGAGGTAGAGTAACCACCAGACCGAGTTTTACCGTTTTCCAGTCATTTTAAAGCTCATAGATTGAAGACCACAATCCTAACCGAATTGAGAAATAAAGCTAACACAATTAAAGTGTTATCTGCAGCTAAGTGCCTTCATTTGAAGCTACACTATAATGAAATATGCATTACGTGAGCACACATACATGGAAGGATGCAGGAAAGTGCTAGCTGCTCGGATTAATGACTCTCAGGTCCAAAGGATGAACTGGATTTACTTACAATTCACCCCTCACTGCTAATGCAATTGCCCATCCCACTCCTCTAAATGTTCTTGGGGGGCGACAAAGTGTTAAAATGCTAATTTCTGTGCATTGCCTTTACTGTGTACAGTTTACTGACATTAAAAGGAAAGGTCACTCGTGTTTTTCTTAATGTGACTACCAAGGGAAAAAAAACTCGAATCACAAGTAAAAGAGCTCTAGGGAAAGTAGGAGCACTCATCAAAATTCAAGCCAGTTCTTTTTAACCTTTCAAAGCCTTCATCTCAATGGCAGCAGAGGTCAAATGGATTTTCACACTAGTGATACTGTATACAGTATCATTCTTGCACAAAGGGTGCGAATGCGCCTAAATTGTGGGACAGAGGTCTTACACCACATTCAGACACCTTTTTTTTTTTTTTTTTAAGGGAATCACGTCAGTCGTGAAAAAATTTAGGAGCATGATTCTGGCACAAAGTAAGCCATCTAATATCTGGTAAAGATATCTGCCCTATAGAAAAGTCTGAAATCTTGCCACAAGTCTTGTTTTGGACCACATCTGGGAGCATCCAGGAGGGGGCAGACTGCGGCCATACCTCTGCAGCCCAACACAAAAAATCTTCTCCATCTGGTGCACTAAATTATTTCAAGGCATGTGCATGTCAAGAATAGATGCTCCATGGGGAATTCAAGTAGGTACTAAAACAGATATGTCAGGAGAGGTGACAGCAACTCTTTAAGCTGGCCTCCCAACTGCTGTTGGGTGAAGTATCAGTCACTTAGAGTTAGAGTCCAATTCTTTTGTTCTCCCGCATATAAGCTGCTACCAGACAGTTCTGGCACTGGCATTTTCCTCTTTCCCCATTCAGGTCACATACATGCACAGCCAAGCATGTGTATGGGGAGTTGGGAGAGATAGCTGTTCAGCCAACAGCTACAGTGCTGCCCATAATTATTCATACCCCTGGAAAATTTTGACTTAAAGTTACTTTTATTCAACCAGCAAGTAATTTTTTGACGGGAAATGACATAGGTGTTTCCCGTCAAAAAATTACTTGCTGGTTGAATAAAAGTAACTTTAAGTCAAAATTTGCCAGGGGTATGAATAATTATGGGCAGCACTGTATATAATGTGAATGGCAAACTATAGACATAGTCAGTATAAGGTCTGGATCTGGATGGAAACAAAAAATGACTGAAATGTAGCAAAGATCTACAACATAGTAACTAATTAAAACATAAATATACTGGGGAAGTGCATATATTTCATGAAATGAAAGAAAAGTGAAAAAAAAACTGTAACTTTCTTTTTAAATGGTAAAGATAAAAAGTATCTCACACTTGAGTAAAACATTGACATCAACATTTTAAAGGGACACAATCATCAGAAAGGTGTTCACCCATATTCTATATCATTTCAGCAGCAGTGATGGCCAGTTCGCATTGTTCGCCCGCGAACATATGCGGGCTGCCATCTTTTTTCACAAGCCCGGCGAGGCACAGGTAAATCCACTGTCAGTTTACTGCGACTGAAGTTATATGTTGGTATAACAGTAGTTGTAGAATATGGAGAACAGCATGGTAGCTCTAGTCTCTTCTTGATAGACCTAGATAAAGATGTCCATGGAAGAGCATTGCACTTATCAGTGTAATGTGTGATGCTCTAATTGAGTAAGTCTTTCTTTTGCCAGCCATCAGCCATGAGGAGAGAGTAGGAAGGCCCCCTTATACTTAGGATTGTCATCTGATCCCACTTAAGTCAGCAGGTTCAGACACATTCTGTGTGGTGTGTATGGTCTTTATTAAGCTCTTTACTGTGGTCTAGTAAAATAAAATACAGTTACAGGTTTCCAGGTAGTTCTCAAGATAGATTTCATCAATGTTTAAACAGATATTAAAGAGGTTGTCCCGCAAAAAAATCCTACATTTTTCAAACCAGTATCTGGATCTGAATACTTTTGTAATTGGATGTAATTAAAAATTTAGTATAACTACTGAGTTCTTCAATAAAATGTACCTTTATTGCGCCACCTGATGTTTACCCTTTTCCTTGTTTCTCTGTCCACCTCGCAGAGGTGGTTGCACATGCTCAGTTCCATCCTTCAAATGCCACCAGCTGTATCTTCTGCTTAAATCTGTAAGGGTGAAGCTATACTTTTTGTAGCGCGACGGATTGACTTCAACTATTTAACTATAGCTGCAGTCCAAATGCATGCATTCAGATGACATTCAATAGTTAAAATTAATCAGTCGCGCTACAAAAACTAAGTCGCACTGTAGCCCCGGCCTAACAGTTATCGAGAGAGAGAGCTACAGCAAGAGGATACAACCTCGATGAACAATGAATGATGGATGTGAAGATCTCTAGATCCATATGAGGTACAGGGCTGGTTCTAGCTTTGTTAGAATGTACTATATGACATCTGATTTCCATTTTTTATATTAATCATGGGATAACCCCTTTAATGGTCACATGGTTGTCTTTTAAATATAAGGAGGATTCCTTGAAATTGCCTACATTTCATAAATGTAAATCTTTTAAATCCCTATAATTTACACTGCTAAAAATGAATATGTCGATGAGTTCTTAATATACTTGCAGCTATTTATAGAGTATAGGGAATATAAGCAGTTCTTCGTTTTTCCTTGGCAAAGAAAGGTGATACTTTCTACTAGTATGACTTTTAAACCATTCAGCATTGTGATTCCCATGTGTAGCTGCTATTTCCTATTATTGATTGACCACAAAGTAGTGAAGGCAGTCCCAGGCAATCATTTAGCTATTTCAGTAATAAAGCCTGTAAGCACTTCAAGTGACGCAATCATTCAAGACAAGAAAGCATCAGTCCTGTAAGTAAAAGACTGACTTATAGAAAATCAAAATATGTTTGTCTGATAACATGTATTATAGTAGTCAGGGCTTGGAAGATAAGATACATAAAGAATTAAAGGGCTAGGGAGTTGAATATTCATTAGAAGAAGAATATTGGTGACCTATCCTAAGGATACATCATCAATGTCTGATCAGTGGGGGTCCAATATCCAGCACTGCCACCACCACCACCCATGGGACTGAGCTGCACATAAGTCATGTGAGCAATGTACATGACATCACTGCCCTAGGAAAAGGCTCCTGCCTCTTCAAACAGTTTTGATAGGTGGGGGTGGCAGGAGTCTTACCCCCGCCAATCAGATACTAATCTGACATCCTGAGGATAGGTCCTCAATTTTATACTCCCAGAAGACCCCTTTTTTAACCATGCAAGTGTTACAGCAACTTCACTTCAAATAACTTTATAGATTTGTACTAAATTTGACAAATTCAGGACTACTGGATATTGTGGTGACATGCACGCTGTCCTGGAAAGCTAATATAAGTTCACCGCCTCTTACTGCTCTCTGCTTTTATCTTTCTCAGCTTTCACACTTTCCCTGACCTAAACATTACTTCTATCCTCTTCATTCTCATTTTTCCTTTCATCTTTTCTTCATACAAGATGCATTCTTTGTTGGCCTTTTCATTGGGTTTTTCTGTTACTTCAATTTCTCAGCTTTTTTTACTTTTCTTTTAGGATCATGTGGTGGCACCTGGTCCAAACACAGTGCAAGATTCAAAAGCGAAAAATCCAATGTATAGGGTTATAACTATCTCAGCCTTTAATGGCTGAGCTGAAATATCCTGAAGAAGGGCCAGCCAGGAGTGGATAGAGTTACAGAAACAGCCGTGCAGACTATGCTACGCTGTTTACGTGAGTTCCCATAGAAAAGAATGGGAACTACATAAACAGCTCTCCTTCAGATAGTTCTGGGTGGATTGACCACCACCCCAAGATTGATGTCAGAAGTACACAAAGGGCTGGAGAGCTTGAAGGTAATGTCACAGGGAGCTGAAAAATACTGTAGAGGGATCACATGATGCTCTTTCGGATCTCAGAAACAGCAGAACAAGACTGAACGCAATGGGGAATTACATCCCATAAAACCCTTTTAACATTTGCTGCATAGTCACCATTTGTAAAATCAGAGTGGAAGGTACCTGTTTTTGCAGCGTCCCACATTTGTGTGAAAGGGACACTTTAAACATCTGCTTATTTATGTATTTATCTAATGTATGGTATTTCACATTATCAGTCTGGCATTGTCATTTCAACCATTCGCCCCTAGGTAGTGCTGGCGCCACATGATATATATAGATTGGGGTGTGTCTAGTTTAGAGGAGGTTATGTTAGAGTCAGAGTGAGAGAGTAGAAGCAAGATCATGGAGGAGAGAAACAGGCCTAAATCAACATGAAACAGGCCTAAATCAACATGAAACAGGCCTAAATCAACATGAAACAGGCCTAAATCAACATGTAGCTGTTTTCCTTTCCTCTGGGCCCTGATCAAGCCTGGAGAAGACAAAAACAGCAGCCAAGCACCAGACAGTGAGTCTATGTCTAAATATGAGGCAAGCCTAGTGAGGGTTATAGCTGAATCTAGCTTATGGACCTCATCAGCACAAGTGCCTGAGAGTAACTTTCTAAGTGCCAGGACACGTATGGATAATTAGTGTGCAGAATTGTCCTTGTCCACTACACAAGCCTTCCATGACATAGTGGAAAACCTAAACCTTTTTAGGAGAGCATCCTGCAAATAATGAAGCAGAAGTGTTTGCCTGCCGCGAGAGGAACGCCCTTATGGGATAGCTCAAGATAAGTAGAAAACTGCATATTTAGTACCAGAGTGCTATAGTTTGGACTTAGAATAATTACAGAAGTATTGCCTGTAAAGAGTCAATCCTAAAGAGAACTTCTTAACTGACAATTGCCTAAACCTGATAAATGGAATACAATTGAACTTATTTCTGAGTCATCACTTATGCCATATGAATGCACTTTATTGATGGACTGTAATATCTGCCTTGAGACTATTGATTCAAGTAAATGTTCAATTGTTTTACAGCAACTGATTCTTGATTACTACTACTACACTCAATATTTGCACCTTACGGTGCTGGCGTCACAAACACAGGGGCCCAGCCACAAAAGCACCTTAAACACCTACACCATCAAGGACACCTCAACTTCCATCTGGCTGGTCTTCCCTGCAATCGAGAGTACCCCAGAGGATTTAGTGCTGTCTTCCTCATCACTACATGCCGTCCCAGGGAGGCTCTGCTAACCGTGAGTACATGAACTATTACCCTCATCGGCCCACCGTAGCCTCAAGCGTTTCCCCTGCTGACCCAGTCGCTGCATTTAGATTGTTATGTTACAGTTCCATACAGGAGGCATTAGTAGTGCCAAGAAGTAGATTAATTTACTCCTGTGAGCTCAACAAAAACTTTTCTAAAGTAAGCTTACGGAAAGGCCATCTATGGCACAAAATGTCATGGCCAGGATCCAATTCTATGGCACTAAATTCATGACTCTTGCATGGTGGCGTCCTCTGGGCAAAAATTTGATAGCTGCACCCAACAACGATCTATTGTGTTTGAAGACACTGTTATCTGTCCCCTGTCACTGTCAGGTCATGTGTTGTCCCTTTTGCTGATTCAACCATGAGAAAAGTGCAGCTATCTGTCATGCACACTCAACCACTGGATTTCTGCTTTTTAGAAGTGCAGATGGATAAGGCAATGGACTCTGTGCAAGCAGAATAGAACTCCAAATCTTTTGAAATGCTGTTCAATTGTGTCTTCTGTCACATATTAATGTGTTTATATTGTTGCAGGTACCTTTTTAATCTCCCATGTCTTTATGCAGGGTGAGTCTGGAATGCAAGGGACAAGATTGGGGAAGTCTGCAGGTGGAGGAAGCCCGACGGCCAGACCTTTATACGCCCTTGACTGCTTACATAGTGTAGTGAGTGTAAGGGCTTATATACATGACTGATCAGGCAGCTCTATTGACCGTAGACTCTTTGATCTACTTCCTTAGTTTTTTTTTTTTTAATGCTTGCAAATTCAGCTGTCATGTATTTGTAGCCACATCCATACATGCACCTCTCAGGAAAAGCAGCATTCATTCATCGCCATTCACTATGCATTATGCTCATCCTGAGAGCTGAATGCACGCACTTTAGCTATGTAAGTAAACAGAGCAGCACCATGAGCCACTTTCCTGGAGAGCTCATTTTCAGGGATAATTCTGTGATATATTACATTTTCAGAGAAGGTTTATACAGTTCACAGAACTTTGTCGCGCTCTGTTTGGCGTCTGCTGTGTATAGGGTTCCCACCCCAATTTGCTAGTAGTAATCGATCACAGCAACTCAACTTGAATCAAAGATACTTTTATTAATATTGCTGAGTACATAAGAAATAAGCGCCAGTACGTGTGTAAATGTTTTTGGCACATAGGACTTCATCAGACAATGTGCCGCAGTTAGGTATCAGGAGTGGAGTAAAGGTTCACCGTGGGTAAAGGTGCAAGATCGCACCTGTGGAGTAAAGGCGCACCTTTACCCACGGTGTACCTTTACTCCACTCCTGATACCTAACTCCACAGGTGCGATCTTGCACCTTTACCCACGGTGTACCTTTACTCCACTCCTGATACCTATCTCCAAAGGTGCGATCTTGCACCTTTACCCCCGGTGTACCTTTACTCCACTCCTGATACCTATCTCCAAAGGTGCGATCTTGCACCTTTACCCACGGTGTACCTTTACTCCACTCCTGATACCTATCTCCACAGGTGCGATCTTGCACCTTTACCCACGGTGTACCTTTACTCCACTCCTGATACCTATCTCCAAAGGTGCGATCTTGCACCTTTACCCACGGTGTACCTTTACTCCACTCCTGATACCTATCTCCACAGGTGCGATCTTGCACCTTTACCCTCGGTGTACCTTTACTCCACTCCTGATACCTATCTACACAGGTGCGATCTTGCACCTTTACCCACGGTGTACCTTTACTCGACTCCTGATACCTATCTCCAAAGGTGCGATCTTGCACCTTTACCCACGGTGTACCTTTACTCCACTCCTGATACCTATCTCCACAGGTGCGATCTTGCACCTTTACCCACGGTGTACCTTTACTCCACTCCTGATTAGGGATGAGCGAACCCGAACTGTATAGTTCGGGTTCGTACCAAATTTTGGGGTGTCCGTGACACGGACCCGACCCCGAACATTTTCGTAAAAGTCCGGGTTCGGTGTTCGGCGCTTTCTTGGCACTTTTTGAAAGGCTGCAAAGCAGCCAATCAACAAGCGTCATACTACTTGCCCCAAGAGGCCATCACAGCCTTGCCTACTATTGGCATGGCTGTGATTGGCCAGTGCAGCATGTGACCCAGCCTCTATATAAGCTTGGGTCACGTAGCGCTGCACGTCACTCTGCTGATTCAAGCATAGGGAGAGGTTGCAGCTGCGACGTTAGGGCGAGATTAGGCAGATTAACTCCTCCAAAAGACTTCATTCTGTGATCGATCTGCAGCTGTAGATCATTGAAGTGCTATTATTGACTTGCTCACTTTTTTGAGGCTGCCCAGAGCGTTTTTAGATCACTTTTTTTCTGGGGTGATCGGCGGCCATTTTGTGACTTGTGGTGCACCAGCACGAGCTATCACCAAGTGTATTTAACCATCGATAGTGTGGTTATTTTGTGCTATATCCTACATCAGCTGCAGGCTGAGCCTGTGTCACCGAAGTGCATTTAACCATCAACAGTCTGGTTATTTTTTGGCCATATACTACATCAGCTGCAGGCTGAGCCTGTTTCACCCAAGTGCATTTAACCATCAACAGTCTGATTATTTTTTGGCCATATACTACATCAGCTGCAGGCTGAGCCTGTGTCACCCAAGTGCATTTAACCATCAACAGTGTGGTTATTTTTTGGCCATATATTACATCAGGGGCAAGTTGAGCCTGTCACCCAGCGCCTAAAAAATAGACCTGACATTTCTATTCAACCAAATCTGCACAGTTTTAGCTGGTCAAGTTATTTGTAGTGACCGTAAAAGCAGACTTTTTGTTCTGGGTTGAAAAAGCATTCCCAAATTTGCCATTCTGAAAATAACTAGTTTGTGGTATTTGAGGCCTACTTGAAATCTATCCCAAAAAGAAAATCTTACATTGAAGTTATTGATAGTGTCATTCAGAAAAACCTAAGACACACGCTAGCGTGCTGATAGAAGTGTCATTCTGTGATTAAACCTATAACTGTCACACAGCGCAAAAAAAACAGGTATCACATCTCTATTCAACCAAATCTGCACAGTTTTAGCTGGTCAAGTTATTTGTAGTGACCGTCAAAGCAGACTTTTTGTTCTGGGTTGAAAAAGCATTCCCAAATTTGCCATTCTGAAAATAACTAGTTTGTGGTATTTCAGGCCTACTTGAAATCTATCCCAAAAAGAAAATCTTACATTGAAGTTATTGATAGTGTCATTCAGAAAAACCTAAGACACACGCTAGCGTGCTGATAGAAGTGTCATTCTGTGATTAAACCTATAACTGTCACACAGCGCAAAAAAAAAACAGGTCTCACATCTCTATTCAACCAAATCTGCACAGTTTTAGCTGGTCAAGTTATTTGTAGTGACCGTCAAAGCAGACTTTTTGTTCTGGGTTGAAAAAGCATTCCCAAATTTGCCATTCTGAAAATAACTAGTTTGTGGTATTTCAGGCCTACTTGAAATCTATCCCAAAAAGAAAATCTTACATTGAAGTTATTGATAGTGTCATTCAGAAAAACCTAAGACACACTCTAGCGTGCTGATAGAAGTGTCATTCTGTGATTAAACCTATAACTGTCACACAGCGCAAAAAAAAACAGGTCTCACATCTCTATTCAACCAAATCTGCACAGTTTTAGCTGGTCAAGTTATTTGTAGTGACCGTCAAAGCAGACTTTTTGTTCTGGGTTGAAAAAGAATTCCCAAATTTGCCATTCTGAAAATAACTAGTTTGTGGTATTTCAGGCCTACTTGAAATCTATCCCAAAAAGAAAATCTTACATTGAAGTTATTGATAGTGTCATTCAGAAAAACCTAAGACACACGCTAGCGTGCTGATAGAAGTGTCATTCTGTGATTAAACCTATAACTGTCACACAGCGCAAAAAAAAACAGGTCTCACATCTCTATTCAACCAAATCTGCACAGTTTTAGCTGGTCAAGTTATTTGTAGTGACCGTCAAAGCAGACTTTTTGTTCTGGGTTGAAAAAGCATTCCCAAATTTGCCATTCTGAAAATAACTAGTTTGTGGTATTTCAGGCCTACTTGAAATCTATCCCAAAAAGAAAATATTACATTAAAGTTATTGATAGTGTCATTCAGAAAAACCTAAGACACACGCTAGCGTGCTGATAGAAGTGTCATTCTGTGATTAAACCTATAACTGTCACACAGCGCAAAAAAAAACAGGTCTCACATCTCTATTCAACCAAATCTGCACAGTTTTAGCTGGTCAAGTTATTTGTAGTGACCGTCAAAGCAGACTTTTTGTTCTGGGTTGAAAAAGCATTCCAAAATTTGCCATTCTGAAAATAACTAGTTTGTGGTATTTCAGGCCTACTTGAAATCTATCCCAAAAAGAAAATCTTACATTGAAGTTATTGATAGTGTCATTCAGAAAAACCTAAGACACACGCTAGCGTGCTGATAGAAGTGTCATTCTGTGATTAAACCTATAACTGTCACACAGCGCAAAAAAAAACAGGTCTCACATCTCTATTCAACCAAATCTGCACAGTTTTAGCTGGTCAAGTTATTTGTAGTGACCGTCAAAGCAGACTTTTTGTTCTGGGTTGAAAAAGCATTCCCAAATTTGCCATTCTGAAAATAACTAGTTTGTGGTATTTCAGGCCTACTTGAAATCTATCCCAAAAAGAAAATCTTACATTGAAGTTATTGATAGTGTCATTCAGAAAAACCTAAGACACACGCTAGCGTGCTGATAGAAGTGTCATTCTGTGATTAAACCTATAACTGTCACACAGCACAAAAAAAAACAGGTCTCACATCTCTATTCAACCAAATCTGCACAGTTTTAGCTGGTCAAGTTATTTGTAGTGACCGTCAAAGCAGACTTTTTGTTCTGGGTTGAAAAAGCATTCCCAAATTTGCCATTCTGAAAATAACTAGTTTGTGGTATTTCAGGCCTACTTGAAATCTATCCCAAAAAGAAAATATTACATTAAAGTTATTGATAGTGTCATTCAGAAAAACCTAAGACACACGCTAGCGTGCTGATAGAAGTGTCATTCTGTGATTAAACCTATAACTGTCACACAGCGCAAAAAAAAACAGGTCTCACATCTCTATTTAACCAAATCTGCACAGTTTTAGCTGGTCAAGTTATTTGTAGTGACCGTCAAAGCAGACTTTTTGTTCTGGGTTGAAAAAGCATTCCCAAATTTGCCATTCTGAAAATAACTAGTTTGTGGTATTTCAGGCCTACTTGAAATCTATCCCAAAAAGAAAATCTTACATTGAAGTTATTGATAGTGTCATTCAGAAAAACCTAAGACACACGCTATCGTGCTGATAGAAGTGTCATTCTGTGATTAAACCTATAACTGTCACACAGCGCAAAAAAAAACAGGTCTCACATCTCTATTCAACCAAATCTGCACAGTTTTAGCTGGTCAAGTTATTTGTAGTGACCGTCAAAGCAGACTTTTTGTTCTGGGTTGAAAAAGCATTCCCAAATTTGCCATTCTGAAAATAACTAGTTTGTGGTATTTCAGGCCTACTTGAAATCTATCCCAAAAAGAAAATCTTACATTGAAGTTATTGATAGTGTCATTCAGAAAAACCTAAGACACACGCTAGCGTGCTGATAGAAGTGTCAT
Source organism: Bufo bufo (assembly GCF_905171765.1). NCBI lineage: Eukaryota > Metazoa > Chordata > Amphibia > Anura > Bufonidae > Bufo > Bufo bufo. The sequence goes on from NC_053389.1 coordinate 488,475,624, forward strand.
TCTGTGATTAAACCTATAACTGTCACACAGCGCAAAAAAAAACAGGTCTCACATCTCTATTCAACCAAATCTGGACAGTTTTAGCTGGTCAAGTTATTTGTAGTGACCGTCAAAGCAGACTTTTTGTTCTGGGTTGAAAAAGCATTCACAAATTTGCCATTCTGAAAATAACTAGTTTGTGGTATTTCAGGCCTACTTGAAATCTATCCCAAAAAGAAAATCTTACATTGAAGTTATTGATAGTGTCATTCAGAAAAACCTAAGACACACGCTAGCGTGCTGATAGAAGTGTCATTCTGTGATTAAACCTATAACTGTCACACAGCGCAAAAAAAAACAGGTCTCACATCTCTATTCAACCAAATCTGCACAGTTTTAGCTGGTCAAGTTATTTGTAGTGACCGTCAAAGCAGACTTTTTGTTCTGGGTTGAAAAAGCATTCCCAAATTTGCCATTCTGAAAATAACTAGTTTGTGGTATTTAAGGCCTAGTTGAAATCTATCCCAAAAAGAAAATATTACATTAAAGTTATTGATAGTGTCATTCAGAAAAACCTAAGACACACGCTAGCGTGCTGATAGAAGTGTCATTCTGTGATTAAACCTATAACTGTCACACAGCGCAAAAAAAAACAGGTCTCACATCTCTATTCAACCAAATCTGCACAGTTTTAGCTGGTCAAGTTATTTGTAGTGACCGTCAAAGCAGACTTTTTGTTCTGGGTTGAAAAAGCATTCCAAAATTTGCCATTCTGAAAATAACTAGTTTGTGGTATTTCAGGCCTACTTGAAATCTATCCCAAAAAGAAAATCTTACATTGAAGTTATTGATAGTGTCATTCAGAAAAACCTAAGACACACGCTATCGTGCTGATAGAAGTGTCATTCTGTGATTAAACCTATAACTGTCACACAGCGCAAAAAAAAACAGGTCTCACATCTCTATTCAACCAAATCTGCACAGTTTTAGCTGGTCAAGTTATTTGTAGTGACCGTCAAAGCAGACTTTTTGTTCTGGGTTGAAAAAGCATTCCCAAATTTGCCATTCTCAAAATTGTGGTGAACGGGAACAATGAGGAAAACATCTAATAAGGGACGCGGACGCGGACGTGGACATGGTCGTGGTGGTGTTAGTGGACCCTCTGGTGCTGGGAGAGGACGTGGCCGTTCTGCCACAGCCACACGTCCTAGTGAACCAACTACCTCAGGTCCCAGTAGCCAGCAGAATTTACAGCGATATTTGTTGGGGCCCAATGCCGTTCTAAGGATGGTAAGGCCTGAGCAGGTACAGGCATTAGTCAATTGGGTGGCCGACAGTGGATCCAGCACGTTCACATTATCTCCCACCCAGTCTTCTGCAGAAAGTGCACAGATGGCGCATGCAAACCAAGCCCATCGGTCTGTCACATCACCCCCATGCATATCAGGGAAACTGTCTGAGCCTCAAGTTATGCAGCAGTCTCTTATGCTGTTTGAAGACTCTGCTGCCAGGGTTTCCCAAGGGCATCCACCTAGCCCTTCCCCAGGGGTGGAAGAGATAGAATGCACTAACGCACAACCACTTATTTTTCCTGATGATGAGGACATGGGAATACCACCTCAGCACGTCTCTGATGATGACGAAACACAGGTGCCAACTGCTGCGTCTTTCTGCAGTGTGCAGACTGAACAGGAGGTCAGGGATCAAGACTGGGTGGAAGACGATGCAGGGGACGATGAGGTCCTAGACCCCACATGGAATGAAGGTCGTGCCACTGACTTTCACAGTTCGGAGGAAGAGGCAGTGGTGAGACCGAGCCAACAGCGTAGCAAAAGAGGGAGCAGTGAGACTCCCCCTGCTACTGACCGCCGCCATCTGGGACCGAGCACCCCAAAGGCAGCTTCAAGGAGTTCCCTGGCATGGCACTTCTTCAAACAATGTACTGACGACAAGACCCGAGTGGTTTGCACGCTGTGCCATCAGAGCCTGAAGCGGGGCATTAACGTTCTGAACCTTAGCACAATCTGCATGACCAGGCACCTGCATGCAAAGCATGAACTGCAGTGGAGTAAACACCTTAAAAACAAGGAAGTCACTCAGGCTCCCCCTGCTACCTCTTCTGCTGCTGCCGCCTCGGCCTCTTCTGCTGCTGCTGCCGCCGCCTCGGCCTCTTCCTCTGCCTCTGGAGGAACGTTGGCACCTGCCGCCCAGCAAACATGGGATGTACCACCAACACCACCACCTGCGTCACCAAGCATCTCAACCATGTCACACGGCAGCGTTCAGCTCTCCATCTCACAAACATTTGAGAGAAAGCGTAAATTCCCACCTAGCCACCCTCGATCCCTGGCCCTTAATGCCAGCATTTCTAAACTACTGGCCTATGAAATGCTGTCATTTAGGCTGGTGGACACACACAGCTTCAAACAGCTCATGTCACTTGCTGTCCCACAGTATGTTGTTCCCAGCCGCCACTACTTCTCCAAGAGAGCCGTGCCTTCCCTGCACAAACAAGTGTCCGATAAAATCAAGTGTGCACTGCGCAACGCCATCTGTGGCAAGGTCCACCTAACCACAGATACGTGGACCAGTAAGCATGGCCAGGGACGCTATATCTCCCTAACTGCACACTGGGTAAATGTAGTGGCGGCTGGGCCCCAGGCGAAGAGCTGTTTGGCGCACGTCCTTCCGCCGCCAAGGATCGCAGGGCAACATTCTTTGCCTCCTGTCTCCTCCTCCTCCTACTCAGCTTCCTCCTCCTCTTCTTCCACCTGCTCATCCAGTCAGCCACACACCTTCACCACCAACTTCAGCACAGCACGGGGTAAACGTCAGCAGGCCATTCTGAAAGTCATATGTTTGGGGGACAGGCCCCACACCGCACAGGAGTTGTGGCGGGGTATAGAACAACAGACCGACGAGTGGTTGCTGCCGGTGAGCCTCAAGCCCGGCCTGGTGGTGTGCGATAATGGGTGAAATCTCGTTGCAGCTCTGGGACTAGACGGTTTGACGCACATCCCTTGCCTGGCGCATGTGCTGAATTTGGTGGTGCAGAAGTTCATTCGCAACTACCCCGACATGTCAGAGCTGCTGCATAAAGTGCGGGCCGTCTGTTCGCGCTTCCGGCGTTCACACCCTGCCGCTGCTCGCCTGTCTGCGCTACAGCGTAACTTCGGCCTTCCTGCTCACCGCCTCATATGCGACGTGCCCACCAGGTGGAACTCCACCTTGCATATGCTGGACAGACTGTGCAAGCAGCAGCAGGCCATAGTGGAGTTTCAGCTGCAGCACGCACGGGTCAGTCGCACTGCGGATCAGACCCACTTCACCACCAATGACTGGGCCTCCATGCGAGACCTGTGTGCCCTGTTGCGCTGTTTCGAGTACTCCACCAACATGGCCAGTGGCGATGACGCCGTTATCAGCGTTACAATACCACTTCTATGTCTCCTTGAGAAAACACTTAGGGCGATGATGGAAGAGGAGGTGGCCCAGGAGGAAGAGGAAGAAGAGGGGTCATTTTTAGCACTTTCAGGCCAGTCTCTTCAAAGTGACTCAGAGGGAGGTTTTTTGCAACACCAGAGGCCAGGTACAAATGTGGCCAGACAGGGCCCACTACTGGAGGACGAGGATGAGGAGGAGGTGGAGGAGGATGAGGATGAAGCATGTTCACAGCGGGGTGGCACCCAAAGCAGCTCGGGACCATCACTGGTGCGTGGCTGGGGGGAAACACAGGACGATGACGATACGCCTCCCACAGAGGACAGCTTGTCCTTACCTCTGGGCAGCCTGGCACACATGAGCGACTACATGCTGCAGTGCCTGCGCAACGACAGCAGAGTTGCCCACATTTTAACGTGTGCGGAATACTGGGTTGCCACCCTGCTGGATCCCCGGTACAAAGACAATGTGCCCACCTTACTTCCTACACTGGAGCGTGATAGGAAGATGCGCGAGTACAAGCGCACGTTGGTAGACGCGCTACTGAGAGCATTCCCAAATGTCACAGGGGAACCAGTGGAAGCCCAAGGCGAAGGCAGAGGAGGAGCAAGAGGTCGCCAACGCAGCTGTGTCACGCCCAGCTCCTCTAAGGGCAGGGTTAGCATGGCAGAGATGTGGAAAAGTTTTGTCACCACGCCACAGCTAACTGCACCACCACCTGATACGGAACGTGTTAGCAGGAGGCAACATTTCACTAACATGGTGGAACAGTACCTGTGCACACCCCTCCACGTACTGACTGATGGTTCGGCCCCATTCAACTTCTGGGTCTCCAAATTGTCCACGTGGCCAGAGCTAGCCTTTTATGCCTTGGAGGTGCTGGCCTGCCCGGCGGCCAGCGTTTTGTCTGAACGTGTATTCAGCACGGCAGGGGGCATCATTACAGACAAACGCAGCCGCCTGTCTACAGCCAATGTGGACAAGCTGACGTTCATAAAAATGAACCAGGCATGGATCCCACAGGACCTGTCCATCCCTTGTGCAGATTAGATATTAACTACCTACCTTAACAATATATTATTCTACTCCACTTCCTCATTCAATACTATTTTTAATTTCATTTTACCATTATATTGCGGGGCAACCCAAAGTTGAATGAACCTCTCCTCTGTCTGGGTGCCGGGGCCTAAATGTGTGACAGGGGCCTGTTCCAGTGGTGGGTGACGTGAAGCCTGATTCTCTGCTATGACATGAATACAGATTCTGCGCTGACATAAGGCCAGATTCTCTGTTACGGGACCTCTCTCCTCTGCCTGGGTGCCTGGGCCTAAATGTGTGACAGTGGCCTGTTCCAGTGGTGGGTGACGTGAAGCCTGATTCTCTGCTATGACATGAAGACAGATTCTGCGCTGACATAAGGCCAGATTCTCTGTTACGGGACCGCTCTCCTCTGTCTGGGTGCCGGGGCCTAAATGTGTGACAGTGGCCTGTTCCAGTGGTGGGTGACGTGAAGCCTGATTCTCTGCTATGACATGAAGACAGATTCTGTGCTGACATCAGGCCAGATTCTCTGTTACGGGACCTCTCTCCTCTGCCTGGGTGCCTGGGCCTAAATGTGTGACAGTGGCCTGTTCCAGTGGTGGGTGACGTGAAGCCTGATTCTCTGCTATGACATGAAGACAGATTCTGCGCTGACATAAGGCCAGATTCTCTGTTACGGGACCTCTCTCCTCTGCCTGGGTGCCTGGGCCTAAATGTGTGACAGTGGCCTGTTCCAGTGGTGGGTGACGTGAAGCCTGATTCTCTGCTATGACATGAAGACAGATTCTGCGCTGACATAAGGCCAGATTCTCTGTTACGGGACCGCTCTCCTCTGTCTGGGTGCCGGGGCCTAAATGTGTGACAGTGGCCTGTTCTAGTGGTGGGTGACGTGAAGCCTGATTCTCTGCTATGACATGAAGACAGATTCTGTGCTGACATCAGGCCAGATTCTCTGTTACGGGACCTCTCTCCTCTGCCTGGGTGCCTGGGCCTAAATGTGTGACAGTGGCCTGTTCCAGTGGTGGGTGACGTGAAGCCTGATTCTCTGCTATGACATGAAGACAGATTCTGCGCTGACATAAGGCCAGATTCTTTGTTACGGGACCGCTCTCCTCTGTCTGGGTGCCGGGGCCTAAATGTGTGACAGTGGCCTGTTCCAGTGGTGGGTGACGTGAAGCCTGATTCTCTGCTATGACATGAATACAGATTCTGCGCTGACATAAGGCCAGATTCTCTGTTACGGGACCTCTCTCCTCTGCCTGGGTGCCTGGGCTTAAATGTGTGACAGTGGCCTGTTCCAGTGGTGGGTGACGTGAAGCCTGATTCTCTGCTATGACATGAAGACAGATTCTGCGCTGACATAAGGCCAGATTCTCTGTTACGGGACCGCTCTCCTCTGTCTGGGTGCCGGGGCCTAAATGTGTGACAGTGGCCTGTTCCAGTGGTGGGTGACGTGAAGCCTGATTCTCTGCTATGACATGAAGACAGATTCTGTGCTGACATCAGGCCAGATTCTCTGTTACGGGACCTCTCTCCTCTGCCTGGGTGCCGGGGCCTAAATGTGTGACAGTGGCCTGTTCCAGTGGTGGGTGACGTGAAGCCTGATTCTCTGCTATGACATGAAGACTGATTGTGCGCTGACATGAAGCCAGATTCTTTGGTATGGCATGAAGAGACTGATTCTCTGCTGAAGTGAAGCCAGATTCTCTGCTATGGGACCTCTGTCCAATTGATATTGGTTCATTTTAATTTTTTTAATTTTTATTTTAATTCATTTCCCTATCCACATTTGTTTGCAGGGGATTTACCTACATGTTGCTGCCTTTTGCAGCCCTCTAGCTCTTTCCTGTGCTGTTTTACAGCCTTTTTAGTGCCCAAAAGTTCGGGTCCCCATTGACTTCAATGGGGTTCGGGTTCGGGACGAAGTTCGGATCCCGAACCCGAACATTTCCGGGAAGTTCGGCCGAACTTCTCGAACCCGAACATCCAGGTGTTCGCTCAACTCTACTCCTGATACCTATCTCCAAAGGTGCGATCTTGCACCTTCACCCACGGTGTACGTTTACTCTACTCCTGATACCTATCTCCAAAGGTGCGATCTTGCACCTTTACCCACGGTGTACCTTTACTCCACTCCTGATACCTAACTGCGGCACAGTGTCTGATGAAGGCCTACGAGCGGAAAAGGTTTACACACGTACTGCCGCTTATTTCTTATGTACTCAGTAATAATAAAAAAAAGTATTTTTGATTCAAGTTGAGTTGCTGTGATCGATTATTACTATTTCCGGAGAAGAGTTATTGATCCAGGGAGTTATTTTGACTGCCCGAATAGAGTCGGGGAGGATTTTTTTTCCCCATAAATTGAGGAGGATTGTCTTCCACCTCACAGGGGTTTCTTTGGCCTTCCTAGGAATCAACTTGCAGGATAACAGGCTGAACTGGATGGACAGATGTCTTTTTTCATAGTAAACTATGTTACTATTTTACTATATGTATATTTCAAGAAAACTAAATGGTATACTTTTTACAAATACTCTCTTGCCTAAAACCCCAAACTTCACAGCAGATTAATGCACACACACACAAATGGACAGATTAGGGTGGGTTCAACAGGGTTATAACGGAACATAACAGAATCCATAGGATGGAATGCAAAACGGAAGCCTTTAAGAGGCATTCCGTTTTGCTCCGTCCTAATAGAAGTATATGGGAAAACATAACGGATCCGTCTGGGTCCCGTTATGCAAGACGGAAAATTAAGTCCTGTCGATGGGACTTTGTTTTCCGTCTTGCATAACGGGAACTAGACGGATCCGTTTTGATTCCCATAGACTTCTATTAGGACAGAGATCAAATGGAATGCCTTTTAAAGGCGTCCCTTTTGCATTCCGTCATAATGCAAGTCTCCGTCCTTCCGTCTTATGGATTCCGTTATGTTCCGTTATTACCCTGTTATAATGGAAAGCCATAACGGACTCCATAACGCTAGTGTGAACCCACCCTTACAATGTTCACTTACAGTATATAATTAGTAGGAGTGAAAAAAAAGTCTACCCATGGACCCCATGTACTATATGCCATTTATACAGGTGTCTTCTTATGTGCCAGAGAGGCCTCTGGACCTGCTCAGGCAACAGTGCCTGGGTGTGACTGCTGCCTATGTATTGCCTATATCTATGCCCCTAGGTCTATCAAGTTAATTCAAGTAAGGCCTCATGCACACGACCGTTGTGTGGTTTGCGGATCCGCAAAACACGGATGGCGTCCGTGTGTGTTCCGCAATTTTCTGAACGGCACAGACAGCTATTAAAATAACTGCCTATTCTTGTCTGCAAAAAAAGGACAAGAATAGGACAGGTTATATTTTTTTGTGGACCTGTGGACCACGGAACGGAGCATTTTTTGCGGCCCCACAAAACGGCGGCTCGGATGCGGACCAGAACAACGGTCGTGTGCATAAGGCCTAAAGGAATTGTGGGTTGCAATAAAGGCAGGAGAGGAAGGAAAAAAAATCAACATATATGTTTTTATCCAGATGGCTACCTCAAATGACAGGTGATATCAGAATGGACCAACATTTATCTTTCTACTTTTACATAAGCAGTTATGTTATTTTATTTCAAGAACACATCTAACCTTCCCTTGGAGACTGCAACTGTATCTGATAAAATTTGTTTCTGAGGATGATGCTACAGTTTCAAAGCTCTAAATATAAAGAGCCCCTTTTATTGCTGGACATTGAACCTGCATTCCTCCACCTACAGAAGCTGCCTTCCAGTCTTTTAAGGCCTCATGCACACAACTGTATTTTTTATCCATGTGCTATTTGCATTTTTTGTGGCTAGGACACTGACACATTCATTTCTATGGGGCCATGCACACATCCAAAATTATTGCCGTGGCCATTCCGCAAATTATAGAACATGTCCTACTTCAGTCATTTCATTAAACTTTTCTAATTTCTTTTTTCAATGCACACAGAATGGAATGCAGCTTTTAGGTCTATAGACCCAAATATGTCCAGTAGAGTAGTGTGTGCCTTTCATTCATTCATTCATAGTGTATGACAAACATCATAAAATAGCTATAAGCCAATATTCAAAAATTCTGATGCTTGAAAAAAATATTTCCTAAAGGTGGATTTAAAAGGGGCGACTGGGTGGCCGATTGTCAGGAAGGAAGGGTTCAGTGAAGGAGACTGCGCATTTACAAAGAGCGATCTCCTTCACTATATGAGGCCAGGGGATCGCGGTCATGATCGGAGGTGCCTGCATGAATGACAGGATCACCCGATGAACAAGCATTTCACTCGTTCAATGGCTGATCGGCGGTACATTTAGATTGCCAGATAATCTGGAACCACCGGTCATTCACGATAATCTGGTGCGTCTAAATCCACCTTTAGGGCTGTATTAACACCAACAGATTATCTGACAGATTTTCTGACCAGTCATTGGTCAGATGGTTATACACACCAACTATTGGTCTGATTGGACAGAAATTGGTCAGATAATCTGTTGGTGTAATACAGCCCTTAGCCTGTTCCAATGAGGTGATTGTTTCATTAAGTTTTATAGCTTGTTGTAAAAAGAAAATCATGAAAGAGTTGCTGCCAGCCAAATAACACTTACCCTTCAGGTATAATTATCAATTTCCACAAGCAACTCTCATCCCTTTTGTGAATGGTAGACGGTAGAAGCACATAATGCCGATAGAAGATAATTATCAACTGTCACTTGTTACTTTTATTAACGCTCTTTTTCATGATACAACATTGCTCAGGGGATAATAATAAGGCTGGGCACTTCCTGGCACCTAACCTTTTTCTGTTTTCCTGCTTATTTTATTCATTACACACTGTTTTTCTAGATAAAATAGATAGATGGATAGAGATAGATAGGCTAAACGGAAAAATTCCACGGCACTCCCAAAATAACTAAATGAAAAAGAATGTTCTTTAATCACCAGACAGCGCGTTTCAGTCTTCTAACTGGGACTTTTCTCAAGCAGTGACAACATACAATGGTGCAATGTGCAAGTATATAAACATCTCCATAGTAAATTATCATTAAACATACCTAGTGAATAAAACATAATTCTTATACATAAATGAAAATAGAACATGAGCTATTTCATTGTAATCATTATAGTGAATCCATGTGTAAAGAAAATAATTTATAATAATTCATTTATATTCATGTCTTCTACATAATTAGTGATAATCAACATATCCCACAGTTTATACATGATCAGTGATAATCAAAATATCTCACAGTTGTGGGAACACAGGTGTAAGTTATAAAGAAAGCAGATAAGGAAACCAAATACCAGCATGGACCCGCTGCACGTGTATTCCGCGTCATGTACTATGTATTGCGCATGCTCTCAGGTTACCAGTGTTTCCCTGTGGAGCGCATTACCCAGCGGCCCAGCGATACTCGCATGTGACCGAGCGCTGGGTCACGTGATCCCACCCCACATGGAACGGACTCTGAACCACAAGCATCACCCTAGTGATGAAGTCACATGACTAAATATAACAGAGACTATGTATATCTTGCCATTGAAACAATACACAGAAAATCCAGGTTTATTAACAATATAATGGGGGAATAGGATGAGATGTTAGATAAACAGATAATAATGGGATGGAGATTCTACATGTCACGCCGCATCTTTCCACTGCACACGAGACATGTTGGAGGCCGATGCGGCTGCTTCCTCATCACATACATCAAACAAAGCTGCAGCAAACCACAGACTCCTATCCCTTATGTTAAAAAAAAATATGAGTTCACCATTATAGATGGGATAGTAAGTAACCCTGACCCATGACACAATTCTGTTACATGAAGCATGGCAACTAGGGGGGCCACACATCGAACCAATGTCGGATAACCGGCATGCGATCATCATATGTGGCTCCCTTACCCAACTGTACAGGGGAACAGAGAAACTCTATTCATGTTTGTAGTACATAAAGATCAAACATCTCATGCATAACACCCCAGTTTGGAAAAATGTTTCTGAAAAATATTAGTAACTACAATAGAAAGAGAACATAGTAACTCAGAGAGATCATTTTCTATCAAAAGTAATCATTTAATAATGCTAATCGGCAGAGGAAGGGTCGACACGTTTCACATATAGGGTATTCCATATCCATTCTTTTCTGCAACAAAGAAAAAAAGTGTAAGTTTTCATTTTTTTTACAAAAAAAGGTCAGCAAAAATAGCACCAAAGGGGGTATAAGAGCAAGTTTGGACAAGAATAATCACTCATTAGGGGATATAAGAAAAAATCCAAGGTTTGAAATCCACATTTAATCCATTAGTTCTTAAGGTATTCAATTGAGAGATCCATTGGATGTCAAGTTTTTTTAAGAAGAGACTTCTATTGCCTCACTTATGGGATACAGGAATATGATCAATCAACATACATTTCAAGTCCCCTTCTTTGTGCCCAAGTTCAGAGAAGTGATTAGAAACCGGCAAGTCCATTCATTTTTTTTTGTTATAGTGGATCTATGTTGATTTAGACGGGTCTTAAAATCTAAAGAAGTTTCACCCACATATAGTAGATTGCACGGACACCATAAGATATACAATACAAATATGCAGTCACAAGTTAAGTAATGATTAATTTGATATTTTTTTGTTGTACTGGGGTTAATGAATACACTTCCTTTTTGCATGTAGCGACAATTTATACAATTTAAACATGGGAAACAACCCATTTTGTGACGTCGCAAGTAGCTTTGGCTTAGTATTTTTTGTGGGCCTATATCTGCATGAACAAGTTTATCTCTCAAATTTGTGGGTCTCCTATATGATATAAGGGGAAGGGATTTAAATTCCTGAATATCATCATATCCACTTCTTATAACTGGCCAATGTTTATTAACTATCTCCCTTATAATATAGCTGCTCTCAGTGTATGTTGTCACAAGGGGGATTCTTTTTAAGTGTTTTCTTTCTTGTTTTGTAATTCCAACCTATTTTTATCTTGGATTGAAGTTAAATGAGTATTCAACACTGAGTTAGGGAAACCCCTGTTCTGGAAAGCTCTAGTCATATTTTTCAATGTCAAATCTAATTGTTCATCATCATTCACAACACACTTTGCGCGTAGAAACTGACTCAATGGAAGGGATTTAACCATTGCCCTAGGATGGGCACTATCATATCTCAAAGCAGTGTTTCTGTCTGTAGGTTTAACATAAACATCTGTGAGTATCCTATTATTTATTAATATAATTTTCGTATCCAAAAAGTGAATCTCCTCCGTTGAGTAGTCCAATGTAAATTTGATGTCCTCATCAATAGTATTCAAAAATGAGAAAAAGCAAAGAAGCTGATCCTCTGTACCAGTCCAAATGAGAAAGACCTCATCTATGTATCACAACCACCTCAGAACATGTCCGAAGGGGTGCGACACATAGATGTATGTCTCCTCCAAGAAGGCGACTGCCATGTTTGCATACGTCGGCGCCACGTTTGACCCCATGGCGGTCCCCCTCATTTGCTTAAAAAAATTATTAGAAAACAATTGCAAGTCAACACCATATGTAGAAGGCTAAGGATGAATTCCTAACAGCCTGCAGAGAATTCAGATTGTAACAGTGCCCTCCTGACAACTTCTATACCAAAAGTGTGTCTCATAGATGTATATAAACTGACAATATCCAGAGAAGCCAAAATGGCAAAGCCAAAAATTTGAGAGATAAACTTGTTCATGCAGATATAGGCCCACACAAAAGACTATGCCAAAGCTTCTTGCGAAGTCAAGAAATGGGTTGTTTTCCATGTTTAAATTGTATAAATTGTCGCTACATGCAAAAGGGAAGTGTATTCATTCACCCCAGTACAACAAAAAAATATAAAATTAATCATTACTTAACTTGTAACTCCACATTTGTAGTGTATATGTTATGGTGTCCGTGCAATCTACTATATGTGGGTGAAACTTCTTTAGATTTTAAGACGCGTCTAAATCAACATAGATACACAATAAAAAATAAAAAAATGGACTTGCCGGTTTCTAAACACTTCTCTGAACTTGGGCACAAAGAAGGGGACTTGAAATGTATGTTGATTGATCATACTCCTGTATCCCGTAAGAAAGGCAATAGAAGACTCTTCTTTAAAAAAAAAAACATGAAATCCAATAGATCTCTCAATTGAATACCTTAAGACCTAATGGATTAAATGTGGATTTCAAACCTTGGATTTTTTTTCTTAATAACTCCCCTTATAAGTGATTATTCTTGTCCAAACTTGCTCTTGTACCCCCTTTGGTGCTATTTTTGCAGACTTTTTTTTTTGCAAAAAAATGAAAACTTAAATTTTTTTTCTCTGTTGCAGAAAAGAATGGATATGGAATACCCTATATGTGAAACTAGTGTCGACCCTTCCTCTTTCATTTAGCATTAATATATGATTACTTTTGATAGAAAATTATATCTCTGAATTACTATGTTCTCTTTCTATTGTAGTTACTATTATTTTTCGGAAAAATGTTTCCAAATTGGGGTGTTATGCATGAGATCTTTATGTACTACAAACATGAATAGAGTTTCTCTGTTCCCCTGTACAGTCGGGTAAGGGAGCCACATATGATGATCGCATGCCGGTTATCCGACATTGGTTTGATGTGTAGCCCTCTAGTTGCCATGCTTCATGTAACAGAATTGTGTCATGGGTCAGGGTTACTTACTATCCCATCTATAATGGTGAACTCATATTTTTTTTTAACATAAGGGATAGGAGTCTGTGGTTTGCTGCAGCTTTGTTTGATGTCTGTGATGAGGAAGCAGCTGCTTCGGCCTCCAACATGTCTCGTGTGCAGTGGAAAGATGCGGCGTGACATGTAGAATCTCCATCCCATTATTATCTGTTTATCTAACATCTCATCCTATTCCCCCATTATATTGTTAATAAACCTGGATTTTATGTGTATTGTTTCAATGGCAAGATATACATAGTCTCTGTTATATATAGTCATGTGACTTCATCACTAGGGTGATGCTTGTGGTTCAGAGTCCGTTCCATGTGGGGTGGGATCACGTGACCCAGCACGCAGTCACATGCGAGTATCGCTGGGCCGATGGGTAATGCGCTCCACAGGGAAACACTGGTAACCTGAGAGCATGCGCAATACATAGTACATGACGCGGAATACACGTGCAGCGGGTCCATGCTGGTATGTGGTTTCCTTATCTGCTTTCTTTATAACTTACACCTGTGTTCCCACAACTGTGAGATACAGTGGATATAAAAAGTCTACACACCCCTGTAAAAATGTCAGGTTTCTGTTCTGTAAAAAAATGAGACAAAGATAAATCATTTCCGAACTTTTCCCACCTTTAATGTGACCTATAAACTGTACAACTCAATTGAAAAACAAACTGAAATCTTTTAGGTGGAGGGAAGAAAACTAAAAAAACTAAAATAATGTGGTTGCATAAGTGTGCACACCCTCCTATAACTGGGGATGTAGCTGTGTTCAGAGTTAAGCAATCACATTCAAAATCATGTTAAATAGGAGTCAGCATACACCTGCCATCATTTAAAGTGCCTCTGATTAACCCCAAATAAAGTTCAGCTGCTCTAGTTGGTCTTTCCTGAAATTTTCTTAGTCATGGTCCACAGAGAGCTTCCAAAGCATCAGAGGGATCTCATTGTTAAAAGGTATCAGTCAGGAGAAGGGTACAAAAGAATTTCCATGGCACTGAATATACCATGGAACACAGTGAAGACATCATCAAGTGGAGAAAATATGGCACAACAGTGATATTACCAAGAACTGGACGTCCCTCCAAAATTGATGAAAAGACGAGAAGAAAACTGGTCTGGGAGGCTACCAAGAGGCCTACAGCAACATTAAAGGAGCTGCAGGAATATCATTAAGGAGCTGCAGGAATATCTGGCAGGCACTGGCTGTGTGGTACATGTGACAACAATCTCCCGTATTCTTCATATGTCTGGGCTATGGTGTAGAGTGGCAAGACGAAAGCCTTTTCTTATGAAGAAAAACATCCAAGCCAGACTACATTTTGCAAAAACACATCTGAAGTCTCCCAAAAGCATGTGGGAAAAGGTGTTATGGTCTGATGAAACCAAGGTTGAACTTTTTGGCCATAATTTCAAAAGATATGTTTGGCGCAAAAACAACACTGCACATCACCAAAAGAACACCATACCCACAGTGAAGCATGGTGGTGGCAGCATCATGATTTGGGGCTGTTTCTTTTCAGCTGGAACTGGGGCCTTAGTTAAGCTAGAGGGAATTATGAACAGTTCCAAATACCAGTCAATATTGGCACAAAACCTTCAGGCTTCTGCTAGAAAGCTGAACATGAAGAGGAACTTCATCTTTCAGCATGACAACGACCCAAAGCATACATCTAAATCAACAAAAGAATGGCTTCACCAGAAGAAGATTAAAGTTTTGGAATGGCCCAGCCAGAGCCCAGACCTGAATCTGATTGAAAATCTGTGGGGTCATCTGAAGAGGGCTGTGCACAGGAGATGCCCTCGCAATCTGACAGATTTGTAGTGTTTTTGCAAAGAAGAGTGGGAAAATCTTGCCAAGTCAAAATGTGCCATTCTGATAGACTCATACCCAAAAAGACTAAGTGCTGTAATCAAATCAAAAGGTGCTTCGATAAAGTATTAGTTTAAGGGTGTGCACACTTATGGAACCATATTATTTTATTTTTATATTTTTTCTTCCCTCCACCTAAAAGATTTCAGTTTGTTTTTCAATTGAGTGGTACAGTTTATAGGTGTCACGGCTGAGGATGGGGGAAACCCTCAGCCGTGCGATGCCAGAAGATGTTAGTGGCTACTCGGCCAGGACCACAGAAATAGGGAGCAGGTCACCTCCTAGAGCTTCCCTAATCTGACCCTGACTCCTAGCTGCATGAGCCGATCTTGAAGGTAGGAGGGCTCATGCTCAGGAACCTCGGATGCCTACTGACCCTCCGCCGATCCCTGAACTAGGAGCTGGGTAGACAGCCCGTTCCTCCTGGACACGGAGGAACAGGAGTCTCACTGGCCAAGCTGCAAGGAAAAGGGGTACAAAAACAGACCTACGGATATGGCAGGTGAACTGCACTAGTTCCACCTACCTGCCACAGCCTTGCTGACTGGATACTTGTGCTGACACGCTGACGTCCACAGCATACTAAAAAGGACACAGCCAACACACATACAGACAGAAACCCAGATCCATAGCTGCATTAAATAACAAAAGGAAAACAACATCGACTAAACATCACATAACATTTGCTTATGACCACAAGGGTGGCCCTCACTGGCAGATGGTATTAGGTAGGAGGATGACTCCAGCAGACCATGGCTGAAGTACACCTCTGACTACTGCTCTCAGCAGAGGCTAAATAGCCCATGTAGCCACACCCACACAGACACACCCAGTGCACACACACTAGGAAGGGAATTAACCCTTCCCACACCAGGGAAGGGAAGACAGCCACTTAAAGGGGGCGTGCACACATAATTACACTGCAGCTGTTACCGCAGGCAACGACATGCGTGGCAACCGTGTCCTGGGAGTCAGCCAGAAGGCCGAGACACTGCCACCACATGTACACACTAACACGTTGCCTCGGGCAGCCACAAGTGAAGGGAAAATGTAAGTGCACACACACAAACCTCGTGCACACCAAAGCTATAAAACGGCACACCTACAAAGACAGGTTGCCAGGTGCAACCGCATGCAGTTTGCAGCAAGCTGCCAAGCAACAGCTCAGGCTGCTATGCTGCCAAGTACTGTCACGGAACCATGAACCAGACGTACAACAAGGGATAAGTGAAAATAAGAAGGCTTTATTGAAAATAAAGCTGTAAAGCAAAAGTCCAAACGGATGGCGAAACCGAAGCAGAGTCTTTGCGAAGCCAGAGGTCAGGAACCAGAAGGGTAGTCAGACGAAGCCAGGATCAGGAACCAGCAGGGTAGTCAGACGAAGCCAGGATCAGGAACCAGCAGGGTAGTCGGACGAAACCAGGATCAGGAACCAGCAGGGTAGTCGGACGAAACCAGGATCAGGAACCAGAAGCAGCAGCAGTCTAGAAGCATGTGAACACAGGGGGACCAAGCAAGGAACTGAAGCCACAGACCTCCTATATATATGAGCTAGGCATCCAGCTCCTCCCAGTGGGAAGGAGGAGCCGCAGGGTGGGAGGCTACAAGAAACCCAGAAACCAAGATGGCCGCCAGCACATGTCAAACGAAGGAGAACAGCAAGAAGGCAAGACCATGACAAGTACATCAAGAACATGTTGCCAACGGCAACCACAAGTGAGGCAACATACAAGCGGCCCTCACCTGTGGTTGAAACAACCACACGAGACCGCAGGCAACAGCATGCGGTTTAGGAGTCACGACCATGACCATGGTCATGACAATAGGTCACATTAAAGGTGGAAAAAGTTCTGAAATGATTTATCTTTGTCTCATTTTTTACATCGCAGAAAACTGACATTTTAACAGGGGTGTGTAGACTTTTTATATCCACTGTATTTTAATTATCACTGATCATGTATAAACTGTGGAATATGTTGATTATCACTAATTATGTAGAAGACATGAATATAAATGAATCATTATGAATTATTTTCTTTACACATGGATTCACTATAATGATTACAATGAAATTTGGTGATAGATCATGTTCTATTTTCATTTATGTATAAGAATTATGTTTTATTCATGATCAATTAATATGGAGATGTTACATGATTACATGATCAATTAAAGGGTTTCTATCACTTCGTATGCCATAATTAGCTCTCAGACACTAGCGATCTGCTAGTGTCTGCTCTGGCCAACCATCCTAATATAACAGCTTTTGGGGCAGCCGTTTTGCTAAAAAAATAACTTTTATAAATATGCTAATGAGCCTCTAGGTGCTATGTGGGCGTCATTAGCACCTAGAGGCTCCGTCTACCTTCATACACAGCCACCGCCCAGCGCGTCCCTCCAGCCCGCCCATCTCCTGATGAATGCGATCCTCCGTGTGACGCAACGGACGAATTCTCGCGCATGCGCCGTGCGCGGCTGTATTCGGCGCATGCGCAGAGAATGTCTGACCGCTTCCCTGCTCAGACATCTCCACTGCGCCTGCGCCGATGACGTCATAGAGCTCCAAGGAACAGGCAAAGTGGAGATGTCTGAGCAGGGAAGCGGTCAGACATTCTCTGCGCATGCGCCGAATACAGCCGCGCACGGCGCATGCGCGAGAATTCGTCCGTTGCGTCACACGGAGGATCGCATTCATCAGGAGATGGGCGGGCTGGAGGGACGCGCTGGGCGGTGGCTGTGTATGAAGGTAGACGGAGCCTCTAGGTGCTAATGACGCCCCCATAGCACCTAGAGGCTCATTAGCATATTTATAAAAGTTATTTTTTTAGCAAAACGGCTGCCCAAAAAGCTCTTATATTAGGATGGTTGGCCAGAGCAGACACTAGCAGATCGCTAGTGTCTGAGAGCTAATTATGGCATACGAAGTGATAGAAACCCTTTAATATGGAGATGTTTATATACTTGCACATTGCACCATTATATGTTGTCACTGCTTGAGAAAAGTCCCAGTAAGAGGACTGAAAAGTGCTGTCTGGTGATTAAAGAACATTCTTTTTAATTTACTTATTTTGGGAGTGCCGTGGAATGTTTCCTTTTTGTCTTTTTGGATGGTGGATCGTCTCTTCAGGCGCTGGCACACCACACTTATTTGACAGCTGTGCTGCTCATACCATTTTTTAAGTTTCTTCTCTAGATAGATAGATAGATAGATAGATAGATAGATAGATATGAGAGATACTTATTTTCCAAACTTATCTCCTTCTGTTTAGCTAAGGCTAAGTGCCAGGGCCAGGATGACGGTTAGGCGAAGGTAGGTGCCTGCTTAGGGCACCATCTGGCTACCCACCAGGGGGAGAGGTGCAAATATATTTTAGTAAAAAAAAAAATTGCTTTCTTAAAAATTACTTTGCTCCCATTGTGGAAACTCATTAGTACAGGAGGTCTGTATTAATTTTGAGGTGTGGAGGTCTGTATCAATTTTTGGAGTCTAGTCTGTATTTATTCTGGGGTCTGGTCTGGGAGTGTGTATTCATTCTGGGGTCTGGGAGCCTGTATTAATTTTGGGTCTGTCTGGAGGTCTGTATATATTTTGGAGTCTGTCGGGAGGTCTGTATTCATTTTGGGGTTTGGGGGTCTGTATTCTTTTTGGGTTCTCATCTGGGGTCTGTATTAAGAAAGGGCTGTGGAGCCATGTAAAATTTATTTTTCTTTAGAATGTTATAAAATAGTAAAAGTAACTAGAAAAGCTATAATTTCTGGGGAATAATAGCACACCAATCGAGAACAACCCGCACGTTTCGGCATATTACTGTCTATGTTGTGTAAAAACTGTGGGAGAAGTTAGGGTGGTAAATTTGGCTATAATAATAAGAATATATATGTGAGATAACAGTATGTGGTCTTGCCATGCAAGAACACTTAATGATACCTTTCTGTTTCTCCCTCCTCTCTGGTCTCTGTACTTCCAAGTCTCTCTTGACTTTGATATGTGACAGCTGTGGCCAGTGATTGGGAAGCAGGTGGCGGGGATCAGTAAGATATCACTACTTTTATTATTTAATAAATTTCTACTTAGTTTAAAAAAAAATACATGGCTGAACAAATCCATTAATTTCGAGTAATGACCTGAGTTTGAATCTATATTGGTGTCTGGCCTGGGATGTAATGCCTATAGTCTGCTATGGGATCTTTTATTTTCTAGTTCTGCATCTGCATCTTTTTGAACTTTTATTTTGGCACTACAGTATTTGGGGCATTAGGCAACATTATCATTATAATAATGTGGGCACATGGGGCAACAGACACAGTTTTGGTGGAAGCTACAAGATGGCAGTGTTAAAAGGGCAACTGGATAGAGAGTTACTTTGCTACTGAGGGTGGGGATATACTACAGAAGCAATGAGTCGAAGTCAGAAGTATAGCCTTAGGCCTCTTTCACACGACAGTTTATTTTTTTCCGCTTATGGGACGTTTTTTGCGTTCCGTATACGGTCCGTATACGGAACCGTTCATTTCAATGGTTCCGCAAAAAAACAGAATGTACTCCGTATGCATTCCATTTCCATATTTCCGTTTTTCCGTTCCGTTATAAGATAGAACATGTCCTATTATTGCCCGCAAATCACTTTCTGTGGCTCCATTCAAGTAAATGGGTCCGCAAAAAAAAAACGGAACACATATGGAAATGCATCTGTATGTCTTCCATATCCGTTCAGTTTTTGCGGAACCATCTATTGAAAAGGTTATGCCCAGCCCAATTTTTTCTATGTAATTACTGTATACTGTATATGCCATACGGAAAAACGGAATGGAAAAACGGAAACACAACGGAAACAAAAAACGAAACAATGGATCCAGAAAAAACGGCCCGCAAAACACTGAAAAAGCCATACGGTCGTGTGAAAGAGGCCTTAGGCTCCATTCACACGTCCGTGGTGAATTGCGGACCCGCAAATTGCGGATCCGCAACACACCCGCACGGCACCCCTATAGAAATGCCTATTTTTGTCCGCAAGCTGCGGACAAGAATAGGACATGTTCTATCTTTTGCGGAGCTGCGGACCTGAAGATCGGGGCAGCGCTCCGCAAATGTGGATGCTGACAGCACACTGTGTGCTGTCCGCATCCATTCCGTTCCCATAGAAAATGAATGGGTCCGCACCCGTTCCGCAAAATTGCGGAACGGATGCGGACCCATTTGCGGACGTGTGAATGGAGCCTTAATCTCAAGGGCTCTAATGTAAAGTCAGTAACTGGCCCCATCTACCATGTGCCATTTATTAATAATACTGCCTTCTTCTATGGGTGAGGGGGGCTACACATCCCTAGATGCCAAAGATGTCTGCACAGTAAACTATACAGTCTTCAGAAGAAATCATAATTATGGTCTGGACCAAATGGAGAAGAAAAGAATAGTGAACAATTCAAATCATTGGAGAAGTCACCTGTGAGTCAGTCGATTTGCAATTGTTATGCCTGTGAATGATTATTTTAAAATGCATTTAAACCTCTTTATTAAAAAGTATGGCCATGCACTTTGCCTATTCGGCCTAGGTCCCCAAAACATCTTATCTCTGCCTTGCAAAGTGCACATCTGCACTAGTATTCCGGTATTCTGTTCCAACATAGAAACAGAATACGAGAACCATATGCCTCACACTCGGGATGGATTCCATTCATTATAAAGGGGTCCACTGGGTGTGGTATTTTGTTTCTTGGTTTTTGTTTTTGTTTTTTGTTTTTTTCAAAAATCTCTACCTTAGTTGTGAACCTTATGTGTTGTGCTAATGTACATATGCCTAAGATAACTTCTTAAAGAGGTTGTCTGGTTTTGAAAACCCATTTTCAAATATTCTATTAAGCCATTTTGAGTTAATAGAAGATATCCCTCACTTAGGATTTCCACCAGTTAGCTGAATGAAAAGTGTGTCTGTTTCTCTCTTTATAGAGCAGATGGACCATCCATGCCTTACATGGATGATCCATTGATTTTAATTGCGACCATGCAATACTATATGGTGGCACTCTAGTGACACTCTAGGAGGATTGAACACATGCTGTAAGGTTACACATGGGGAGATAAACAGATATGGCGGCACTGCCCCAACACTCCTCCATGGCATCCGGGAAAACACACTCCGTAGCAGTGACACTGTAAACTCACAACGGATCTCAGCAGTGCTCAGTCTAGAGTAAATAAGCAAAGAGTACGAAAATAAGAGACGGCACTCACCAGTAAAAGTCCAAGTGTTACTTTTGCTGTAAGGTTCCCCAGTGGATTACACCTGATTGTTTAGGGCCCCGGCAGTGGACAACTTACAGTATATTAGCTTTATTTTAGTGGACATTTCTAACAAAAAAAAGTATTGTAAAAGTTGACAATCCCTTTTTGAACTCATATGTATCTGTAGTGATGTAGCAGGAAAAAAACTATACAGACAAAAATTATTTTTATTTAATGTCCGCATTACTAATGGCCATGTGGTATTGAAGTGCCTTGCGGCCATTAACAATGCAGACCGGCTATACAGTGTGGTCTTCATTAACTAAATAAAAGGCAGCTGTAGCCCAACTGCAGCTGGCCGTGCCCTGAATGACTCACAATCGGCCGTGTGGTTGTATCTTTGGATTGGCGCGGGTCTGACCACCAGTACTCCCGCTGATCAAGAAAACAGGGGTCCTATCAGTGATGTAACTAGAGTTCTATGGGCCCCAGAGCAAACTTTGGATCAGCCCCCCATCCCCCCAGACTCAGACACAGTCGCACCCTCTGCGACCAGGATTATTACACCCCTGGTCTCTGGTAATAATAATATCCCCCCACTACCCCCAGTAATGTCCATATAGCGCCCACAGTAATGTACCCATAGTTCCCCCAGTAATGTCCTTCCACTGCCCCCAGTAACGTCCTTCCACTGCCCCCAGTAAAGTCCCCTACTGCCTCCGGTAATGTCCTTCCACTACCCCAGTAATGTCCCCCTGCCCCCAGCAATGTCCCCCACTGCCCCCAGTAATGTCCTTCCACTGCCCCCAGTAATGTCCTTCCACTTCCCCCAGTAAAGTCACCTACTGCCCCCGGTAATGTCCTTCCACCACCCCAGTAATGTCCCCCTGCCCGCAACAATGTCCCCCACTGCCCCTAGTAATGTCCTTACACTGCCCCCAGTAATGTCCTTCCACTGCCCCCAGTAATGTCCTTCCACTTCCCCCAATAAAGTCACCTACTGCCCCCGGTAATGTCCTTCCACCACCCCAGTAATGTCCCCCACTGCCCCCAGTAATCTCCCTATAGTGCCCCAAGTAATTTTCCCCCAGTCTTCCTTCACATATAACTGGGCCCAGCACTGTCACTGTACTTCATGCCGGGCCCCGCTAGAGCACTAATCACAGCAGCATCACATGCAGTCGGTCCGGCATCTATCAGGCCACAGCACTGCCCTACAAGTAGTATTCACAAATAAGCAGGTGACTTTACACACCACTTTAAGAATTGTAAAAAAAAATTAGGTAAATGTATTAAAGGAATAAGGATAATTAGGCACATGTATCTCCTTTTTAGCAAAATTAGGTAAATACACCAACACCAGACTTACAAACGATAAAGGTTAGACAAAAGACAAAACACCAAACACTGAGAGATACCCGGACCGACCGTATGTGAGGCTACTATGATGAGCGTTCTGACAGGGCCCAGCATGAAGTACAGTGACAGTTACATGTGAGTGCACCCCCGCCAGGCCCGATTGTTATGCCCCTAATTCCCATGTCCTTTTGTTTAAAGGGAGTCTGTCATCACAGTTTCACCTTTTTACCCCTTCCCATAGCTTTCTAGCAGCATTACAGTTAATAAAAACGTTACCTTTATAAGCAATCGTGGACTTATAAAACTGGCAAAAATCATCTTAGTAGGATATGCAAATTAGGGCTTGCAAGTGCCCAGGGGCGGCGTCAACCTCGTAGGTGCCCAGGCAGCTCTGCCTTATCGTCGCTTCCCCCCACCCAGTCTTTCCCTCTGCCCGCCCATCCTTTCCCTCTGCCCGCCCATCTTCTTACTTCTTCTCTCGCCGAGATCCCGCGCCTGCGCTCTGAGTCCGTCGGCTGGCGCATGCGCACTGCGATGTCCATTCCTGGTACGGCATCACAGTAATTAATGCGCATGCGCTGGCTAAAGGACAAAGTTAGCCGGCGCATGCGCAATAATTACTGTGATGCCGTACCAGGAATGGAATGGCGCGGGATCTCAGCGAGAGAAGAAGTAAGAAGATGGGCGGGCAGAGGGAAAGGATGGGCAGGCAGAGGGAAAGACTGGGCGGGGGAAAGCGACGATAAGGTTGAGCTGCCTGGGCCCCTACGAGGTTAACGCCGCCCCTGGGCACTTGCAAGCCCTCATTTGCATATCCTACTAAGGCTACTTTTACACTAGCGTTCGGGGCTCCGCTTGTGAGCTCCGTTTGAAGGGGCTCACAAGCGGCCCCGAACGCATCCGTACTGCCCTAATGCATTCTCAGTGGACGCGGATCCGCTCAGAATGCATCAGTCTGCCAGCGTTCAGCCTCCGCTCAGCAGGCGGACATCCGAACGCAGCTTGCAGCGTTCGGGTGTCCGCCTGGCCGTGCAGAGCCAAACTGATCCGTCCAGACTTACAATGGAAGTCAATGGGGACGGATCCGTTTGAAGTTGACACAATATGGTGCAATTTCAAACGGATCCGACCCCCATTAACTTTCAATGTAAAGTCTGGACGGATCCGTCTGACTAACTTTCACACTTAGAATTTTTTCGGAACTATAATGCAGACGGATCCGTTCTGAACGGATCCCAAAGTTTGCATTATAGGAGCGGATCCGTCTGTGCAGACACCAGACGGATCCGCAACTAAACGCAAGTGTGAAAGTAGCCTAAGATGATTTTTGCCAAGTCCACGATTGCTTATAAAGGTAACGTTTTTATTAACTGTAATGCTGCTAGAAAGCTATGGGAAGGGTTAAAAATGTGAAACTGTGATGACAGACTCCCTTTAAATTAAGTGATGATAAAGTATGCACACCACCGCTCAATTCAAAGTTTATGGGACTGAGGAAGACAGAAGAGTACAGCGATGGGGTGATGGCGGAGGGGTGCCGATGCTTGACCACCTCTCACCATATCTCATATGCCCATACGGTACAGAAAAGAGACAACTTAAAGACAATATAGGAAAAACCAAGAACCCCAGAAGGCTCAGAACAGAAGCGTACCTTAGGCTGTGCTTCCCTCAAGGCTTTCGGTATAGTCAGCATGCAAATGCTGTGGATATTTTGCTACTATATAATTTTAAGTCGTACAGGATTAACAAGTCTTGGATTGGCAGGGAATCCCCTTGCTGCTGGGGTAGAAGTGCAACTATAATACATATATAAAATAAAATTGAAACCAGCTATTATACCACCAACAGGAAAAGACCAGCACAAAGAACCACAGCTGGATACTCTCCAGCATACCCATACTATAATGCTGATTACTCGCTCGTATACATCCAGAACCGCTAATCATGTTTTCCAGCTCCTTAGCTGAGCCTTGCTGAATGTTCCATTCAAATATCCATTGAGTAGGAGATTGGCTTTATCCTAGCTTTTCAAGAACTGGTCTCGGCATGCCTTCGTATAGGCACTGGTTTATTTTCAGAAAATAATTCTGAACGATTGAACGTCTGTCCAATACTCTATGTACTCACATTTCTTTTCTTTTTTTTTTGCCAACATGTGTATGTAATTTCATTCGCCACGCATCACGGTAAAGCAGATTAGCTTCAAGGTCACCCACTTATCTAAGCATGTACTGCTCCTCCTGTCAGAGGCTTGCAGCATTGCGTATACACATAGGTGCCCACAAATTAACCAGTGACTTAGCTGATAGCCTCCCTTCCCTATAGGATCTAGCCAAATGATGCATTCTTAATTGGTTGCATATACAGTATATCAGCTAAAAAGGCAAGGAACTTTAAAGGCGTTGTGCAAGAATGGAGGTGGGGGTCACTAAACACCCCCCACCACTTTACCGGACCTATCCAGGAAAGACCACTTATTTGCTCCCCGACTCTAGCTCCTTCTCCTCCAGGGAAGCAATGCTTGGCTGGGCTCATTCCATGTAAACATCCAGTTTGACATTGCCAGAGCCAATCACTGACCGTGGTGGGGACCGGATCCCCTTGCATCATGGGACCATTTGTCAGGATGTAAGGGCGACCAGTGATGCTTACATTGAGGGAGCCGGTAGGTAATCTTCCCCTTACGAGTCTGGTAAAGTGTGGGGGTTGAGCTGCCAAACACATCCCTATTTTTGCAAAACCCCTTTAACTCTCAACCACCAATGAATTACGGTACATACAATTCTTTAATCCGACAGACTTTAATCAACAGACAACAAACTATTAGTTAGGGTCCTTCTACAGGGACAGATTTGTCGGTTGTTTACGCTCCTTTTAAACAAAACAGTCATAACATGCAAGTGTAGGAACACGAATGATCACTTATACGATCATTCATCCCCATTTGCTTCTCATTTGGTGGCAGCACATCCCCTGTTTGCTCATTTGTTTACATGCAGTACCAATGGGAGAAAACCTTCAAAGGAACATTTGCTTGCCCTGTGTAAAAGGCCTTCAACAGAACTTGTTGACATCCATTGAAGATTGCCTGCAGTAGGCTGCTAAGTAGAAACTCACATTCTAAATGGATGAGGAAAATTGCATGGAAAATTGACTTCTACAGAAGAACATACATTTAAATCAATTTTGAAATACATTCATACTGTATTTTAGAGCTCACAGATGTTTTATATAATAACCAAACACTAACCTACATGCCGACTACTACTTTGATGCATTCAGTCTAGATCCTTGAGGACATACTTCTTACTTACTGTTATTACAAAAACAGCTTTAAGGGCCCTTTACACGGGACGAGAATCCTAGGAACGCTTGTTAGCGATTATCTGGTGGTGTAAAGGTGCCGCCAATTACTCGATGAACTAGCGAAATGCTCATTCGTCAGGTAATTGGAAAGCTTGTGTAGGCACCTAAATCACGCTGTGTAAACACGCTCTGCTGCCATCAAACTAAGAATCTGTATGGGAACGAGTGATGGCATTAGAGATCACTCCTCGCCGTACTGAGGAGGAGATCGCTGCTTGTCAATGAGCGGTCTCCTTCACTGACGAGCAGGCGCTTGCTAGGAAGTAAAACTTCCTTCTTGACAATCGCCTGCAAAATTGGCCCGTGCATTTAGGCTTGGGTTCATCTACCAGTAGGCATAGCAGCTACTTTCGAGCCCAACAATTAAGGGACCAATGTCCACTTACACCTAAAAGGTTTTTAACTGAGGACCGATCCTTAAGAAAGGTCATCAGTATCCGATCGGTGGCGTCAGACACCTGGGACCGCAGATCAGTTGTTTACCAAGCACAGCGCCGTATATTGTATAATGGCTATGCTTGGTATCACAGCTTAGCTCCATTCCCTTGAGCTGTTCCTAGGCCATGTGACCGATAAAGCTGACGTCACTGTGAGAACGCCTCCTCAAATAGCTCATCTTCAGGGGTCACGAGTGTTGGACTACCAGATACTGATGATAGGTCATCAGTTAGAAACAGTCGGGAAACCCCTTTAAATGAAAGTAAATTAGTCATGGCTATGGGTGAAGGAGGGGGCATGGAAAATTGTATTCAAGTTTTACAATACAACGCCATGATTTCCCTGACAGCATAGTGTCATACTTGTATTGTGATATCATTGTGCACATTATCTTTGTGCTGTGACATCATTGTGTTTATCTCTTTATTGTGATATTACTATTTATTATCCCTGTACTGACATCACTGTCAGCATTATACTTGTTCTGTCACTTCACTTTGCACATTACCCTTGTACTCTGAAGGTGTTCATTATTCCTGTACTGTGGTATGAAATTGTATGTTATCCCTGTACTGTGACATCACTGTGTGCATTATTCCTGCACTCTGATATTACAGTGTTCATTATTACTGTACAGTGGTATGAAATTGTATGTTATCCCTGTACTGTGACATCACTGTGTGCATTATCCCTGTACTCTGATATTAGTGTTCATTATTCCTGTACTGTGGTATGAAATTGTATGTTATCCCTGTACTGTGACATCACTGTGTGCATTATTCCTGCACTCTGATATTACAGTGTTCATTATTACTGTACAGTGGTATGAAATTGTATGTTATCCCTGTACTGTGACATCACTGTGTGCATTATCCCTGTACTCTGATATTAGTGTTCATTATTACTGTACAGTGGTATGAAATTGTATGTTATCCCTGTACTGTGACATCACTATGTGCATTATTCCTGCACTCTGATATTACAGTGTTCATTATTACTGTACAGTGGTATGAAATTGTATGTTATCCCTGTACTGTGACATCACTGTGTGCATTATCCCTGTACTCTGATATTAGTGTTCATTATTACTATACAGTGGTATGAAATTGTATGTTATCCCTGTACTGTGACATCACTGTGTGCATTATCCCTGTACTCTGATATTAGTGTTCATTATTACTGTACAGTGGTATGAAATTGTATGTTATCCCTGTACTGTGACATCACTGTGTGCATTATCCCTGTACTCTGATATTAAAGTGTTTTATTAGTGTACTGATGTTTCACATTATGCATTATCCTTGTGCATTAGGGAGAACAAAATACTTCTGTTTTCCTGTTCTGAAATGAAGGTGGTCATGGAGGAGTGGGCCCTCCTTACAAGTTTTGCTGTAGGGCCCTATGGTTACTTGTCATTCTCCTGCCTTTTGAGTTTTCACTTTCCATTCTCACCACTTCACAGCACTAAACTGTATAAGTCACCCCATATATCGCATATACCATACAGCCAAACAAGACAAAAAGGTTTGACCCTGATATGCTTCAATGAGTTTACTGACAAGATGTCCAGAAAAATCCCCTGACCCCTGATCACTGCTCCACACAATTCCAGAGCATGTGCATAAATGTTGGTGGTGACTGATATTAGTAATTACAGGGTACATGAGCTGTAGGTGTAATGGCCCTTTAAAGGTCATGTCCTAGGCACACTCATAACAGGGTGCAGGATGGTGGTGTTTATGTGTTTTGTGGTGGAGTAGAAGAAGTCAGAGAGTTGTGGTGCTGCCCATACCAGCAACACCTGTGTAATGCCCAGGATCAGCTACAGTTGGGATTGGCATCTACTGCCCTGGCAGCACTTACCCTGGCGGCTCTGGAAGAATAAGGATCTTCAAATAAAGCCCACATGCGGGGCCGCAGCCTTCTCCAGCGTCCAGCCTTCCCATCAGGACCCACAACGTCCTCTATGCCAAGCCTCTTGCCCAAGTCCTCCTCGTCCTCATCTATAGGCGGTGGTTCTCCAGAAATCAGATCGGGAGTCTCAAATATATCTAGCGCTTCCTCCGCATCCCGGTGCTGGCGATAAGTCATCCAGCAACAGGGCTCCACGTCCGTTTCATCAATGCCCCAAAATGCCAGCTCCTCCTCAAAGAGGGGTCCGCACACATCCGCTGGGCAGTGCAGCTTGCCAGTGCGATAATAGTTGAGAACATAAGCGAAGACCCCAGGGTGGCGATCAAAGAAGAACTCATTGCCACGACAGGTGCCCTGGAAGGTCCCTGGGACCGGCTGCTGGTCCAGCTCATGGTCGCTTGTAGAGTCGCATGCCAGTAATGCCAGTCGGGTCCCGGGCACGGTCTTTAGAGTACTCCGATAGGTTTCGTGCCTGGTGCCCCCCACGTTGAGGATTATCCTCTCGTTCTCATCGATCTTGCCCATATCTCTGGATGCCACATGACGCGCATCGGTGGCAAGGAGAAAGGAGCCTGTGCCCTGTGGTAGTAGAACAGGACACACAAAGGGTTAAACGAAGGCACAGCCTCCCTATCTCCTTCCATGCTGTGATGTACCCATAGTAGCCCTTCTGACAGAGGCAACAGAGCGCCTTTAAACTTGTTGACCTCCAGTTAGTAAGAAGTTCTCCTGCTCCTTCCTACCTGTCTCCGGGCACCCCGCCTCCCAGCCCTGGTCACATAGTAGGTGCTGATCAGTCACCTTCCCCTGGCACACAGCTCACCCCTTTTTTCTACCTATTCTGGATCAAGATCCCATTTACATCCTAGTAAACATAGCTCCCTATGGTCCTCCCACAGATTGTCAGCAACCATCTAGATGCCTATGACTACATGCATGGAACATGCCTCTGCCAGCACAAAGACAAAGCTTCTCCATACCTCACACACAGAGCCAATAAAGTGCCAGTAGTAGGTGCCAGCCTCTCTTCATCTTCCCTGGAAGGATCAAAGGCGAGGATCGATCTTGAAGTGCAAACTACTTGTCTGTTTTATGAATGGCTTCTCCTGCTCCAACTCCAAAGGGTGGTTATTGGTACATGTCCACCTCAGTCCATGTCACAGAGCCCCTTCCTTCTACATCAGCTGCTGGAGGCTTGTCACAAGCACAACAGGCGGTAGCCATTAAACAGAGGAGCACAAACAAAGAATCAGAGGACCTCCTAGAGGATTTTCTGTGATGCCTGCCTCTATCTCTGCTGAAGAGTGAAGAAGATCGTGTGGTGGCTCCAGGAGGAGGAGATGTTGATGATGCCTCCTCGTCAGCCCTCTCCTGATCTAGAAGACAGCTGGAGGAGAGGAGCTGTCCCTTCAGCACCAGCGCAGCCTGCACACACCCTCCAGCGGGAAGATCCCTTGCCCCCTCCTCAAAGACTCATCTGTTGTGTTTTAGTGGAGAGCAGAGGGTCTGCCATCACCTTCTCTCATAGAGGAGCTCTGCTTCAACTGCAAGAGAGTTTGATCTGGTGAGAGGCAGGCGTCACCTAGTTACAGGTGAAATCCCTGCCAAGCTTCCCAGCAGCTTCACATCTTCAAGACACCTAGCAACCTAGGGTTTGTTTACAGAGATGCACATCTTCCAGATTAATGACACGAGATTTAGAGCACCAGAGCCTTGATGGCATCACAGTTACAGGCAGTGCCAATTCAAGTTGAGAAAAGTCAGTCTCTACAGGTACAGAAAGGGTTTTGTATGCCTTCTCTTTCAATTCCTAATATGTTGAGTTCACTTGGATGACAGACAGTAATAGACTAAAGCTGGCCATACACATTAATGTCAGCCAAACCTTGCCATAAGAGGAACAGCCGACCATCTGATGTGTATGGTGGTCTGAACTTGAACATGCCCAATGCTTATGTTCTCAGGGGAGATACCGCATCTCTGGTAGTGGGTTTTCTCCCCCTTCCCATTCAGCACTGTAGCCAAGGTGAGCTGAGCATGCTCAGCTGAAAGAGTATTTCGTCCACAACTTTTGGTAGTGTATGGCCAGCTTTATACTACACTCATTGACAACAACAACCAAAGATAATGCACCCAGATAGAAATACTGGATTTCTGCAAAACACAGCATGCAGTTATGTCGTAAAGGGGTTATCCAAGGTCTAACACGTGCCCCCAATGCCCAGGCCCCTCATATAGATTATACTTACCCCACTCCTCGGCCCCATCATCGCTCCTTATCCTCGCAATGCCGCCACTGCAGCTCCCCATAGTGCGGGTGAGGGGGGATGGGGGGCAGCCAATAGCAGGCCGCGTCAGGGACGAGCCTCTCTATCATCACTCACGATGCTAGGGAGGCTGGCCCCCATCATGGCCTGCAATTGACTGCCCCCCCCCCCCCCCAGTCACAGCGGTGGCCGTGCAAGGATCAGAAGCGATGGGTGTGCCGGGATCAGGGTAAGTATAACCTATATGAGGGGCCCAGGCATTGGGGGCATGTGTTAGACTTTGGGTAGTTATGTAAATGCTTGCAGGTGTGGTCTGACTATACACTCGGTCTTGCCACTAGAGTGGGTAAAAGTGCTTCCCCACTGACATAAAAAGTCTCTCAGAGGCTACTTTTGGGTACTATACCTCTAGATAGTTGACTGCTAGACATGCATCTACAAAGCACAATGCACGTGAAGACATTTTTACCCAGTTGACAGACATTGAGAGGTGGAGCATCCTTGGACTGACAGAATCAGGATGGTCATTCAACAAATTGTCCACCATCTAAGCCATTCTGACCTAGCTGATGAGGTGTTGGGAGAAGTGGTTACATGAGGGCATGCACACATTGCTCTGGACAGTCTAGACAGACCACCAGTACAGAGGATTATTTGATCCGCCGACAATCACAAGCAGCTCCCTGTCTCTGCCCAAACAATTTCCAGGACCTTAGAAGATGGAAATTTTGTGTCACAGTGCCAATTACATGTCCTGCCATTGACAGCCACCGTCACCTTCCTCATTAAAATAAGAAAATTGGCTTCTACCTCATGGGGTTTTTGCATTTATCTGGATCAACTTTGCAGGACAACAGGCTGGATAGATGTCTTTTTTCAGCCTTTCAGTCTATTTATTTCGCATCATCTTTAGTGACGAATCCAGGTTATATTTGAAATTTGACGACAGTGTATATAACTGCAGCTATATAATGTTCAGCCTTTATGTTTAAACATGTGATATCCAGTGTACTTTTTCCGTAGACGCTGTCCGCTGCGGACAGTGACATTAGCTGCCCCACATCTCCAGTGTAAAGTGTGCGCACCCAAAAAATATCTGTGACATCCAGTGTACTTTTTCCATAGACGGTGTCCGCTGCGGACAGTGACATTAGCTGCGCCACATCTCCAGTGTAAAGTGTGCGCATCCCAAAAATATCTGACATCCAGTGTACATTTTCCGTAGACGGTGTCCGCTGTGGACAGTGACATTAGCTGCGCCACATCTCCTGTGTAAAGTGTGCGTATCCAAAAAATATCTGTGACATCCAGTGTACTTTTTCCATAGACGGTGTCCGCTGCGGACAGTGACATTAGCTGCGCCACATCTCCAGTGTAAAGTGTGCGCATCCCAAAAATATCTGACATCCAGTGTACATTTTCCGTAGACGGTGTCCGCTGTGGACAGTGACATTAGCTGCGCCACATCTCCTGTGTAAAGTGTGCGCATCCAAAAAATATCTGTGACATACAGTGTACTTTTTCAATAGACGGTGTCCGCTTCTGACAGTGACATAACCAGTGCCACATCTGCAGTGTAACATGTGCGCTGAAATTTTTTATCTGTGACATACAATTAACTTTTTCCATAGTCGGTGTTTGCTGCAGACAGCGACATTATCTGCGCCACATCTCCAGTGTAAAGTGTGCGTATCCAAAAAATATCTGTGACATTCAGTGTACTTTTTCCATAGATGGTGTCCGCTGTGGACATTGACATTAGCTGCGCCACATCTCCTATGTAAAGTGTGTAAATCCAAAAATATCTGACATGCAGTATACTTTTTTCGTAGACAGTGTCCGCTGCAGACAGTGACATTAGCTGCGCCACATCTCCAGTGTAAAGTGTGCGCATCCAAAAATATCTGACATGCAGTGTACTTTTTCCGCAGACGGTGTCCGCTGCAGACAGTGACATTAGCTGCGCCACATCTCCAGTGTAAAGTGTGAACATCCAAAAAATATCTGACATCCAGTGTACTTTTTCTGTAGATGGTGTCCGCTGCGGACAGTGACATTAGCTGTGCCACATCTCCTGTGTAACGTGTGCACATCCAAAAAATATCTGTGACATGCAATGTACTTTGTCAATAGACGGTGTCCGCTTCTGACAGTGACATTACCAGGGCCATGTCTGCAGTGTAACATGTGACCTTCAAAAATTTATCTGTGACATACAGTGTACTTTTATGCGCAGACGCTGCAGACATTACCGGTGGTACCTCTCCTGTGTAATGTTTCCTCATCCCAAATACCTGTAACATTCCCTGTAATTTTTCATTAGCCGCTGGTGACAGCATTGACATTACCTGCGGGATATCTCCTGTGTGACATTTCCACATCCCAAATACCTTTTTTAATTTGTTTGTGTATACACTTCCAAATTCTACGCAACTGTACGTGTGACAGACTTTCAATAATATATAACATTTTATATGAAGAAGGCGAGCAGTAAGGGACGTGGCAGTGGCCTTGATGCTGATGGTGCACGCAGAAGCTGTGACCCTGTGCGAGGTGAAACTGTGCCTGCTGCCAGAGCACAAGAAAAATAATCATCCCTGATACCTAGCCTCATGTCCCAGTTTGTAGGGCAGCGCAGGATACCACTCTTGAAGTCAGAGCAGTGCGGCCAGGTGGTCGGTTGGATTGCAGCAGATAATGCTTCCAGTCAGTTAAGCACCACCCTGTATTCCACCAAGTCCAGTCTCAGTAGCCAAGAGTCTGCTCAACCCAATTCTCACCCTGATCCTCCTTCCTCCCACCATGGAGAGTCTGGGCAAACAAGTGATCCCACACTCGGATATTCCGAGGACCTCTTTTCCTCGCCATTCCTTGATTTGGCCCTCTCGCCAAGCACGCTTGAAGAGGGACAGATCTTGTGCCCTGATTCCCAAACTCTTAGGCAATCCACAATCACGGTGGGGAACGGCAATTACTGTTTAATGAGGTGGAGGATGATGAGACACAGTTGCCAATAACTCGTATATAATTTTTAGAGGGTCAGCTCACCAGCAGGCCCTCACCTACAATGTTTTACAGGGTCAGCTCACCAGCAGGCCCTCGCATATAATTTTTAGAGAGTCAGATCAACAGCAGGCCCTCACCTACAATGTTTTACAGGGTCAGCTCACCAGCAGGCCCTTGCATGTAATTTTTTAGAGGGTCCGCTCACCAGCAGGCCCTCACCTACAATCTTTTACAGGGTCAGCTCACCAGCAGGCCTGCACCTAAAATCTTGTACAGGGTCAGCTCACCAGCAGGCCCTCACATATAATGTTTTAAAGGGTCAGTTCACCAGCAGTCCCTCGCATATTATTTTTTTAGAGGGTCAGCTCACCAGTAGGCTTTCACTTACAATCTTTTACAAGGTCAGCTCACCTGAAGGCCTCGCATATAATGTTTTAGAGGGTCAGCTCACCTGCAGGCCCTCACCTACAACCTTTTAGAGGGTCAGCTCACCAGCAGGTCCTCGCATATAATTTTTTACAGGGTCAGCTCACCTGCAGGCCCTCACCTACAATGTTTTACAGGGTCAGCTCACCATCAGGCCCTTGCATATAATTTTTTAGAGGATCAGCTCACCAGCAGGCCTTCACCTACAATCTTTTACAGGGTCAGCTCACCGGAAAGACCTCGCATATGTTTTAGAGGGTCAGCTCAACTGCAGGCCCTCACCTACAACCTTTTAGAGGGTCAGCTCACCAGCAGGCCCTCACCTACAATCTTTTACAGGGTCAGCTCACCTACAGGTCCGCACCTAAAATCTTTTCCAGGGTCAGCTCACCAGCAGGCCCTCGCATATAATTTTTTACAGGGTCAGCTCACCAGCAGGCCCTCGCATATAATTTTTTACAGGGTAAGCTCACCAGCAGGCCCTCACATACAATTTTTTACAGGGTCAGCTCACCAGCAGGCCAGCACCGTAAATCTTTTACAGGGTCAGCTCACCAGCAGGTCAGCACCGTAAATCTTTTACAGGGTCAGCTCACCTGAAGGACTTCGCATATAATGTTTTAGAGGGTCAGCTTACCTGCAGGCCCTCACCTACAATCTTTTACAGGGTCAGCTCACCTGCAGGCCCGCACCTAAAATCTTTTCCAGGGTCAGCTCACCAGCAGGCCCTTGCATATAATTTTTTAGAGGGTTAGCTGACCAACAGGCCTTCATCTACAATCTTTTACAGGGTCAGCTCACCTGAAGGCCCTCGCATATAATATTTTTGAGGGTCAGCTCACCAGCAGGTTCTCACCTACAATGTTTTACAGGGTCAGCTCACCAGCAGGCGTGCTCGCATATAATTTTTTTAGAGAGTCAGATCAACAGCAGGCCCTCACCTACAATGTTTTACAGGGTCAGCTCACCAGCAGGCCCTCGCATATAATTTTTTACAGGGTCAGCTCACCAGCAGGCCCTCACATACAATCTTTTACAGGGTCAGCTCACCTGCAGGCCCGCAACTAAAATCTTTTACAGGGTCAGCTCACCAGCAGGCCCTCACCTACAATCTTTTACAGGGTCAGCTCACCAGCAGGCCAGCACCGTAAATCTTTTACAGGGTCAGCTCACCTGAAGGACTTCGCATATAATGTTTTAGAAGGTCAGCTCACCTGCAGGTCCTCACCTACAATCTTTTACAGGGTCAGCTCACCTGCAGGCCCACCCTTAAAATCTTTTACAGGGTCAGCTCACCAGCAGGCCCTTGCATATAATGTTTTTGAGGGTCAGCTCACCAGCAGGTTCTCACCTACAATCTTTTACAGGGTCAGCTCACCAGCAGGCCCTCACATATAATGTTTTACAGGGTCAGCTCACCAGCAGGCCCTTGCATATAATTCTTTACAGGGTCAGCTCACCAGCAGGCCTTCACCTACAATCTTTTACAGGGTCAGCTTATCTGTAGGCCCTCGCATATAATGTCTTAGAGGGTCAGCTCACCTGCAGGCCCTCACCTACAATTTTTTACAGAGTCAGCTCACCTGCAGGCCCTCACCTACAATTTTTTACAGGGTCAGCTCACCTGCAGGCCCACGCATATAATGTTTTACAGGGTTAGCTCCCCTGCAGGCCCTGGCATATAATTTTTTACAGGGTCAGCTCACCAGCAGGCCTTCTCCTACAATGTTTTACAGGGTCAGCTCACCTGCAGGCCCACACATATAATGTTTTACAGGGTCAGCTCTCCTGCAGGCCCTCGCATATAATATTTTAGAGGGTCAGCTCACCAGCAGGCCCTCACCTACAAGTCCAGTCTCACTATCCAAGAGTCTGGTCAACACAATTCTCACCACCGGAGTCGCATAACTAGTTATCACGGAGGAGTCTCATTCCACAGATTCGAGAAAGAGCTATCAATCTGTCAATCCTTTCCATGTCCGAGCCGGGTGAGGTTTCCCGCGTTAAGTCAAATTAAGTTGCAGGCTCCACTCATGGTGGTGCCCTTCCGTCAATTCCTTTAAGTTTCAGCTTTGCAACCATAGTATCCCCGGTACCCAAAGACTTTGGTTTCCCAGAAGCTACTTGGCGGGTCATGGGAATAACGCCGCCAGATCACCGGTCGGTATCGTTTATGGTCGGAATTACGATGGTATCTGATCCTCTTCGAACCTCCGACTATCGTTTTTGATTAATGAAAACATTCTTGGCAAATGCTTTCGCTTTGGTTCGCCTTTTGCCGTTGCAAGAATTTCATCTTTAGCGGGGCAATACGGATGCCCCCGGCAGTCCCTCTTAATCATGGACCCAGTTCCGAAAACCAACAAAAACTAACCGGAGTCCTATCCATTATTCCTAGCTGAAGTATTTAGGCGACCCGGCCTGCTTTAAACATTGTACATTTTTTCAATGGTCAGCTAAGCAACAGGCACTGTCCCATCATTTTTTAAATGGTCAGCTCAGTAGCAGGCCCTCAACCATAATGTTTTAGAGGGTCAGCTCAGCAACAGGCCCTCAACCATAATTTTTTTGATGGTCAACTCAGCAGCATACCCTCACCCATAATGTTTTAGAGGGTCAGTTCAGCAGCAGGCCCTCGCCCCTAATGTTTTAGATGGTCAGATCAGCAGGCCCTTGCTCCAAATGTTTTAGAGGGTTACCAGCAGGCCATCAATCAATCAATTTTTTAAGGGTGTGTATGATGCCCTCCTTTATGTATAACAAAGGGTTTATTGGAGTGTCGGTTCCTTGTAATTTTTGGCAGCCATTTCACTTAGTGCATAGGCTTTATGAGTGTAGGAGTCCCACTACATGAACAATTGTACCACAATGTGAATGAGGCCCTCCTTTATGTGATATACAGGTTGTATCGGAGTGCCTCTTGCTTGTAATTTTTGGCAGCACTTGCACTTTATATACAAGTAAATATACAGGAAAGAATGTTTCCTAACAATTTTTCCTCTAAAATTGATTTTACCTTCGGTTTTGTGCGTATTATTGTCAGTCTGTAAAAGTGGTGTACTATTCGGACAACAATGTTCCCAGCAGCGACCTGGGAGTCCAAGATGCATTCAGACATCCTCCCCATGCTGTTCCAGAACTATTTTGGTGGTGTTTCCATCAATTTCAGACTTTTTCCTATGAACCAGGCACCCTCCCCTCTTCAGAGCAGGGGGTGCCTGGTTTAATGCTCGGGTTCTCCCATTGACTTCCATTACACTTTGGTGCTCGATCAACACTATTCATCACTGTATAAATTGATGTGTTCAATATACAAGGGTGAGTCAAAAATTATCCACACTCTGGCTGTATAATTTGTTTTAATCAACTGTCAGAAAAGACAAATACATAATTTATCAAGATATACTGCCCAGTCACTGCTGTGCCGATTTGAATGTGTTACATCAGTTTATTTGTGACTGTGGCGCAAGAAACAATGGCTGCCCCACTTCTGAGTTGCACAAAAGAAGAGAAGCATGCAGTGATTAATTTTTTTTCTGGTCTGAGGGTATGTCGGGAGCTGATATTTATCAAAGACTTTGTGCACAGAATGGAGAAAGTGTTTTGTCGTGAAGAAATGTGTATGAATGGATAGACAAGTTCAAGGAAGGTCACATAAGTGTCAGCTATGAAGAAGGAGCTGAACACCCGTCAATGTCCACAACTGATGACAACGTTGAGCGTGCATGTGAACTGATCTGTTGAATAGACGATTGATAGTGGAATATGTGGATAGAAGCCCTATAAGGACAAAGATTCATGTCTGATGAAGAGGTGAAGATAGTGGTGCATTTGTGGCTCGCATCTCAGCCTAAAACATTTTTTTTTATGAGAAAATAAGAAAGTTTGTTAACAGGTGAACAAAGTGTGTTGAAAAGCAGGGAGAAAAATGTCAAAAAATGATGTATTTATCTTTTCTGAAAGTTGATTAAAATGAATTCTACAGGCAGAGTATGGATCATTTTTGACTCACCCTATTACCTCTACAGTGATGGCTCTTCAAAGGCAAATCTGCCTAATTATACCGTGATATGGGAAAGGAGAATAATCACGATATAATTAGGAGCTGATGTATGCACATTATGTATCTATTTATACAGTAGAATTTGGACAATGGATATACTGTATGAGCAATCACCATCATCATATCTGCCAGAAGAGAAGTACACAACACTTTCTATTTTATTGTTCAAGCATTAAAAGTTTGACAAAACAGGAGCAAGAACAAGAATGGTAATATGTCAGGTTTTATCAGTTCTTTTTTCTTAGTTTGGATTTTAAAAGGGTTGTCAGCTTTGATACAATTTTCGGCAGCCCTCCCTGTGGGAAGGTGTCTGATCAATAGGTTCTGCTACGCAAGCTTCTTGCAAATGTGTGCCATTAGTTTGTTTGCCTGTTCTGTGTACTGACTTCTGGCTGACATCTGGATTTCTCCAATTGATGCCTGACCTGACCCCTGCCTGATCTCCATACTGACCTTGAACTGCCCACCCTGACCTTGGACTGTTTATCAGATTGCACGAAATTCTTTGTACCCTGACTTTAGCCTGTTCCTGACTACGGCTTTGGCCTGATGCCTTGGTGCTTCGCATCAGTGTCTCTTTATCTCTGTGGGTCAGCAGTCACCTGAACAGAAATTACTCCATGAGGTAGTGGCCTGTTGGTTTCACTGCAGTAGAGTCCAGATCCCTGTGCAGGGGTTAAAATGTGAAGAGCAGTCCCAAGCCAAATCTATTCAAGTGACTGCATAAAAGTTCTTAACATGAGAAAATGTGCATGCTATCCCTTTCACTGGGGTCAGCTAAAACGACAGAGGGACATGAAGATGATCACAGATCCACCTCCTTTTCCAGCTGTGCAGTTCAGACAAGTTCTTCCAAGTAATTCACTTAACCATGTCATAAACCTTGCTTTATACACTGGGGCACAGTCATACTGGAACAGAAAAGGGCCTTTCCTAAACTGTTGCCCACAATGTTGGAAGCATACAATTGCCCAAAATGTCTTGGTATGTGGAAGCATTAAGATTTCCTTTTATTGGAACTAAGGGGCCCAAAACGAGCCCTGACAAACAACCCCATAGGTTAATTGGCTGGATCATTGTAGGTTGAGGCCAGTTTCATGTTACTATGGCAAAGGAACGCCAATTGTATGTTGAGGACTTTGTAACTTGTGGGACCACTCTGTATAGCTCCAGCAATCAGACTGTGCCAGGTCACTGTGTCAAGGGAGCAAAAAACAGTGCTCCGCCATTAAGCCTCCTATGAAGCAGTGCTGACGTGCAGGAGGTTGCAATAACATCATCGCTACCTCCTGCATCGGGTCACAGGCGGCGTGACAACATCATCACCCCACCAGAAATCTGGAGCAGATTGCGCTTGTGCCAGGGAAGAAGTAGCAGCAGGGTGGAAGAATGACATGGGCAGACAGCAGAGGCAAGGTGAGTATTTTGTTCTTTTTTTTTTTGTTTATGGACACTACTAAGGGACACGTAAAGAGGCCATTACTGGGGGCCATTATATGTAAAGAGGCCACTACTGGGGGGCATTATATGTAAAGAGGCCACTACTGGGGGGCATTATATGTAAAGAGGCCACTACTGGTGGGCATTATATGTAAAGAGAAAACTACTGGGGGGCATTATATGTAAAGAGGCCACTACTGGTGGGCATTATATGTAAAGAGAAAACTACTGGGGGGCATTATATGTAAAGAGGCCACTACTGGTGGGCATTATATGTAAAGAGAAAACTACTGGGGGGCATTATATGTAAAGAGGCCACTACTGGTGGGCATTATATGTAAAGAGGCAACTACTGGGGGGCATTATATGTAAAGAGGTCACTACTGGGGGACAGTTTTAGGTAAAGAGGCCACTACTGGGGGGCATTATATGTAAAGAGGCCACTACTGGGGGGAATTATATGTAAAGAGGCAACTACTTGGGGGCATTATAAGTAAAGAGGCCACTACTGGGGGGCATAATATGTAAAGAGGCCACTACTGGGGGGCATTATAAGTAAAGAATCAACTACTGGGAGCATTGTATGTAAAGAAGGCACTACTGGGGAGTCATGGTGTAGCGGTATTATTTGGCCTTTATAAAGTGTTATTATTGGCAATGATGGCCATGTATTCTGTAATATGTACTTTATTGTGTTTTATTATGTAAGTGATTAATCTCTTTGCCCCGTGGTCCACGGAAAAATGTCTTGTATGAAATCGGTCCCTGGTGCGGAAAAGGTTGGGGACCACTGCTTAATGGGATAAACTGCAGAGCCCCCCAGTTACCATTCTAGTATACAATAATAGCCATTTGCCTATTTAATAGTACATCCACACTGCTCCTACACTAATAAAGCCACATGTTCCACATGATATTGATGGCCTCAGGATTGTTGAGCTGTTTCAATCAGCTGTTTCGGGAAGCCACCAGGCCCACCTACTATATAGTGGATGGAAGGCTCTGCCCACTGTGTAGTTTCCGGTGCCAGTGTAGTGCTGCTGAGGTCCCAGTCACTTGAATCGGTGCAGAGCTGCAGTAGCCTAGCACAGCCACTACACAGCTGATAGAATCATTTGCTGCTGGCTTCGCCAATTGTATAGTTTCAAGCAACAGCCCAAAACAGATAATTGGTGTGGTTGTGGGGTGTAGGACCCCATCAGTGTGATAATGATGAAGTATCCTGAGAAAACTATATAGTGATGTCTCAGGAACACAATGGGGGATTCACCTGCTCCTCGGTTGGCCTGTCCGAGCCTGATTGTACAATATGCTATTTCTTATATGATGTGCCATATGAATCCGGTAACTGTTGTAAAGCGTTATGATAAAAACGGAAATAGAAGTACAGGTATAATCTACAGTAGTCAGTATGACAAGATACTGGTAAGTGCATGTAAATGTTTGATTTCTGGTATCTGTTGAATACAGATACACAAAGCATATAGTAAAAGTGGAATATGTTATTATACAGCTATCAAAGTTCACCTTCTTTTCAAGATGAAAAAGGTCAAGTTTCATTCTTCAAAGGCTAATCATTCTCTGTGACTCAGCAATCATGCCTCCCAGAAACATCGACAAAACACATGGAGGCTCAAACTCCTAAATCCCAATAACAGTGAAAGGCAGCATACTAATGGGAAGAGAATCGCCCTGAAATCTTCTGCTGCAGAAATCATGTTTGAAAAGGGATTTAAATGTG
Organism: Bufo bufo; assembly: GCF_905171765.1. Taxonomy (NCBI): domain Eukaryota; kingdom Metazoa; phylum Chordata; class Amphibia; order Anura; family Bufonidae; genus Bufo; species Bufo bufo. Next base: position 488,516,939 of record NC_053389.1, read on the forward strand.
CTGATTAATTCAGTGCTATTCTGGTTTACTTGTGACCCACAATTATATATAGCTGCCATGAAAAATGAATAGGCCAGATGTGTAGACATTTCAGATTTCATGAAAGTAGCTAATTGTCATTGTTCGGGTAAAAAACTACAATGTTCATCAAGTGGCCGCAGATATCGTCACAGCGGCGCTGACTCAGAGAACATCTGTTGGTTGAAAGCGGCATAATAATACTAACATTGCTGTCTTTTATCTGGAAAAGAATGTTGCTGCTAGATGCAAAGACTGTGCAGAAAGAAACTCACATTAGCAGACACTTTATGCTGGCAGTAAGTGCTTACAAATATTTCTAAGGGTCAACATTAGACTGCAAAGAGTTAGGGTCCATTCACACATCCGCAATTTCGTTCCGCATTTTGCGGAACGGAATTGCGGACCCACTCATTCCTATGGGGCAGCACGATGTGCTGCCCGGACACGGAATTGCGGACCCGCAATTCCGTTCCCGAAAAAAATAGAACATGTCTTATTCTTGTCCGCAATTGCGGACAAGAATAGGCACATTCTATAGTGCCGGCAATGTGCGTTCCGCAAAATGCGGAACGCACATTGCCGCTGTCCGTGTTTTGCGGATCCGCGGCTAAGTGGATCCGCAAAACACGTTGCGGACGTGTGAATGGACCCTTAAGGAATGCCCAACAGCACCTCAAAACGTATATCAACAAAATTAGCTTTCAACAGTATTTAATAATATTAGTAATAAAAATAGTGAAGAACATCATATATCGCCAGCATAATATGACCAGGGCTGGTACTGAGCACCAAATTGCCATTCAGTGGCCCAAACTCAGCTTCTACCCATTTGCCCATTAGTGATGAGCGGGAGGTGCCATATTCGATTTCGCGATATTTCGCGAATATTCGATTGAATATTCGTCTTATATTCGTCATTATACCATTTATCGCGAATAATTAGATTTAATTAATCGCGTATTGCGATTGTTCTTTTGACAGTATAAGGCAACGTTCGACTAATTGACTATGGCTAGGCTTCGACTAATTGACTATTGCTCTAACTTCGTCTTTTAGAATATTCGTAATATTCTAAAAGATGAAGTTAGAGCAATATTACAAATTTTCGTAAAATACACATATAGATTGTAATTTAGCTAATATAGTGCTATAATCCTTTTTTTTTTCTCTAATTTTTTTTGCCTCTTCTGAACTTCAGTTTTGGAAAATATGTACACTATTAAAAAAATTACTATAGCAGTATATTAGCTAAATTACAATCTATATGTGTATTTTACGAATATTCTTAATATTGCTCTAACTTCATCTTTTAGAATATTCGTAATATTCTAAAAGATGAAGTTAGAGCAATATTACGAATTTTCGTAAAATACACATATAGATTGTAATTTAGCTAATATAGTGCTATAATCCTTTTTTTTGTCAAATTTTTTTTGCCTCTTCTGAACTTCAGTTTTGGAAAATATGTACACTATTAAAAAAAATTACTATAGCAGTATATTAGCTAAATTACAATCTATATGTGTATTTTACGAATATTCTTAATATTGCTCTAACTTCGTCTTTTAGAATATTCGTAATATTCTAAAAGACGAAGTTAGAGCAATATTACGAATATTCTAAAAGACGAAGTTAGAACAATAATATTCCACTTTGGCATACTGCTCCCCGACAAGCGTCCCCATAACCATGGGAGCGCCTGTGGGTTAGAATATACCATCGGATCTGAGTTTTTACGATCTCAGGGAAAACTCAGATCCGATGGTATTTTCTAACCCACCGGCATTCCCATGGTGACGGGGACGCTTGTCGGGGAGGTGTATGCTGAAGATGATTAAATAACGATTTTGTCATGCGGTCGGGCACACGTATTAACCATTACGATTTTTCTGTTGTAATATTCGTGAACTCGAATATTATAACCGAGTTTATTGGTTTAGATTAGAATAGGACGAATATTCTAAAATCGAATATACAGAAATATATTCTTTATTTTGAATATTCGTCATATTTGGTCCATCTGAAAACGTGATTTCTTCTCTCGAAGTTGCGATATTCGAGATAAAAATTCGTTATTCGAATATTCGCGCTCAACACTATTGCCCATCACCAACGAAGACAACTCAACACCAAAAACAGCAAAAATGCCCTAAAGTTACATCTTCTGTTATTAAAGGAATGTATAGTCCTTAATACTCCAGATTCCCCAGGCCTATCCTGTACTGAAAAACTCCACTTGACCCCACACTAGTCAACAACAGGTAGGCCTACTCCTTCTCCCACGTACTTACCTCCTTTAGCCCCTGCAGTAAATAAATGGCAACATAAATAAAGAAGAATGAAGCAGATAAACACAAGGCTCCTCCAATAAATATTAAAGTAGCACTCCCACAAAAAATTTTTATTCTCTGACCTGTTAGAAAGGTAGATGATATAAACTGTAGTGAAGGTAACCTCCCTTCTGACCCTCAGCTGCATCATGTGACCAAAACTCGGACTCTCCAAATAACACAGCATCTTACGTGTGGACAGGAAGCCAGTTTCTCTATGTATTCCTATGGGAGCCTTAACACTTTAAGCACCCTGCCATATTTCACCTTAAAGACCAGGCCGTTTTTTTATTTTATTTGACATGTGTCACTTTATGTGGTAATAACTTTGGAACGCTTTTACTTATCCAAGCCATTCTAAGATTCTTTTCTCGTGATACATTGTACTTCGTGATAGTGGTAAATTTCAGTCAATATTTTTCATTTTAATATTTAAAATATATCCCAAATTTACCCCCAAAAATTAAAAATTCACAACTTTCCAAATTTAAATTTCTCTGCTTTTAAAACAGATAGTGATAACTCATATAATAGTTATTAATTTACATTTCCCATATGTCTACTTTATGTTTGGATCATTTTATGAATGCCATTTTATTTTATGGGGAGATTAGAAGGCTTAGGCCTCTTTCACACGAGCGTGACGGATTTGGCTCCCGATGCGTTTAGGGTGCATTCAGTGAAACTCACACCATTTTGCATGCAAGTTCAGTCAGTTTTGCCTGCGATTGCGTTCAGTGGCCACACACTGGCCACCAATGATATTCAAACTGGGGAGGGAGGGGGGTCTCTCTGATCTCTTACAGGGGGCTATGTTACGCACAATTAACCCCTTCAGGTGCGGCACCTGAGGGGTTAATTGTGCTGATCACAGCCCCCTGTAAGAGATCGGGTGCTGCCAGGCAGCAGGGGGCAGTCATGTACACAGTTCATAGTATATTCTAACTTGAAGCGTCCCCATAACTATGGGAACGCCTCTGTGTTAGAATATACTGTCGGATATGAGTTTTCACGATGTAACTCAAATCCGATGGTATATTCTAACATAGAGGCGTTCCCATGGTGATGGGGACGCTTCAAGTTAAAATATACCATCGGATTGGAGAAAACTCAGATCCTATGGTATATTAACTCCTGACTTTACATTGAAAGTCAATGGCGGACGGATCCGTTTGCAATTGCACCATATTGTGTCAACGTCAAACGGATCCGTTCACATTGACTTGCATTGTAAATCAGGACGGATCCGTTTGGCTCCGCACGGCCAGGCGGACACCAAAACGACTTATTTTTCATGTCCGGGGAACCTCCAAAAATCAAGGAAGACCCACGGACGAAAAAACGGTCACGGATCACGGACCAACGGAACCCCGTTTTGCGGACCGTGAAAAAATACTGTCGTGTGCATGAGGCCTTAGTCACACAGCTGAGGATCAGAAGTTAGTTTATAACTCACAAATATAGTCACTGGCAAGATTATCTTCACTACTAATAGAGATGTGGATATCATTCTTGTATAAGTAAGATGGCCCCCCCCCCCCATATCTTCCAGCTCTCAGCTAACGCTATATTCACTTAAGTTCCAAGAGGACCCTCCTCCCTGATGTGTCATATATGACGCATGCTGTACTGCTGTTAGTGTGAAGTCATTACAATATGGCGCATGCACTTAGATGTTTACATACACTGCTCAAAAAAATAAAGGGAACACAAAAATAACACATCCTAGATCTGAATTAATTAAATATTCTTCTGAAATACTTTGTTCTTTACATAGTTGAATGTGCTGACAACAAAATCACACAAAAATAAAAAAATGGAAATCAAATTTTTCAACCCATGGAGGTCTGGATTTGGAGTCACACTCAAAATTAAAGTGGAAAAACACACTACAGGCTGATCCAACTTTGATGTAATGTCCTTAAAACAAGTCAAAATGAGGCTCAGTAGTGTGTGTGGCCTCCACGTGCCTGTATGACCTCCCTACAACGCCTGTGCATGCTCCTGATGAGGTGGCGGACGGTCTCCTAAAGCAGTGGTCCCCAACCTTTTTTGCACCAAGGACCGGTTTCATGCAAGACAATTTTCCCAGGGACCGGTTGGGGGGGGGGGGGGCGGAGTTCTGGGGGGGACTTAGGGGGTGGGCGGGACCGACTGATTCACGCGCATAACAAAACACAAAGGTGCATATTAAAATATATAACACTATATAATGACTATATAAACTGACTATGGTCTCTGCTGCACTGGTCTCTGCTACACTGGTCTCTGCTGCACTGGTCTCTGCTGCACTGGACCGTATTTTTCGCCCTATAAGATGCACCTAGGTTTTAGAGGAGAACAATAAGAAAAAAATATTTTTCATTACACCTCAGGTCAGACCAGCAATCAGACCCCCAATGTTAATCAGACCTCAGATTAGACCCCCAATGGCTCAGATCAACCACCAAACCTTTAGCCATCTATCAGCCCCCAATGTCAGCCATACACCCCCCCCCCCCAATGTCAGCCATAAACCCCCCCAATGTCAGCCATAAGCCCCCCATTAGCCCCTCATGTCACTCATAAGCCCCCCCATTAGCCCCTCATGTCAGCCATAAGCCCCCCATGTCAGCCATAAGCCCCCCATTAGCCCCTCATGTCAGCCATAAGCCCCCATTAGCCCTTCATGTCAGCCATAAGCCCCCCATTAGCCCTTCATGTCAGCCATAAGCCCCCATTAGCCCTTCATGTCAGCCATAAGCCCCCCATTAGCCCCTCAGGTCAGCCATAAGCCCCCCATTAGCCCCTCATGTCAGCCATAAGCCCCCCATTAGCCCTTCATGTCAGCCATAAGCCACCCATTAGCCCCTCATGTCAGCCATAAGCCCCCCATTAGCCCCTCATGTCAGCCATAAGCCCCCATTAGCTCCTCATGTCAGCCATAAGCCCCCATTAGCCCCTCATGTCAGCCATAAGCCCCCATTAGCCCTTCATGTCAGCCATAAGCCCCCATTAGCCCCTCATATCAGCCATAAGCCCCCCATTAGCCCCTCATGTCAGCCATAAGCCCCCCATTAGCCCTTCATGTCAGCCATAAGCCCCCATTAGCCCTTCATGTCAGCCATAAGCCCCCATTAGCCCTTCATGTCAGCCATAAGCCCCCATTAGCCCTTCATGTCAGCCATAAGCCCCCCATTAGCCCCTCATGTCAGCCATAAGCCCCCATTAGCCCTTCATGTCAGCCATAAGCCCCCCATTAGCCCTTCATGTCAGCCATAAGCCCCCATTAGCCCTTCATGTCAGCCATAAGCCCCCATTAGCCCTTCATGTCAGCCATAAGCCCCCATTAGCCCTTCATGTCAGCCATAAGCCCCCCATTAGCCCCTCATGTCAGACATAAGCCCCCATTAGCCCTTCATGTCAGCCATAAGCCCCCCCCATTAGCTCCTCATGTCAGCCAGCCCATAAGCCCCCCATGTCAGCCAGCCCATAAGCCCCCCATGTCAGCCAGCCCATAAGCCCCCCATGTCAGCCAGCCCATAAGCCCCCCATGTCAGCCAGCCCATAAGCCCCCCATGTCAGCCAGCCCATAAGCCCCCCATGTCAGCCAGCTCATAAGCCCCCCATGTCAGCCAGCCCATAAGCCCCCCATGTCAGCCAGCCCATAAGCCCCGCATGTCAGCCAGCCCATAAGCCCCCCATGTCAGCCAGCCCATAAGCCCCCCATGTCAGCCAGCCCATAAGCCCTCCATGTCAGCCATCAGTGCAAATAAAATAAAATAAAATAAAAAAACACTTACCTCTCCTGCTCCTGGTCACCATCGCGATCCTCTTCATTCTGCTGTCGGCTGGCTGTGTATAGCGGCACACAGCGTGAGGTCACAGAGCGACCTCACGCTGTGCGCAGCCCTGCACAGCCGATAGCCGAGCCGAGGACCAGGAAGCGGTGAGTACAGATCCTTCACCGCTCCCTGGTCCTTCTGTACTAATGAAGCGCTTCCATAATAGAAGCGCTTCATTAGTACAGAGTTAAAGACTGCCCTGATCGCCGCGGCCCGGCTAACAATCTTCCACGGCCCGGTCCTGGGCCGCGGCCCGGCGGTTGGGGACCGCTGTCCTAAAGGATCTCCTCCCAGACCTGGACTAAAGCATCTGCCAACTCCTGGACAGTTTGTGGTGCAACGTAACGTTGGTGGATAGAGCGAGACATGATATCCCAGATGTGCTCAATTGGATTCAGGTCTAAGGAACGGGCGGGCCAGTCCATAGCATCAATGCCTTCGTCTTGCAGGAACTGCTGACACACTCCAGCCACATGAGGTCTAGCATTGTCTTGCATTAGGAGGAACCCAGGGCCAACCGCACCAGCATATGATCTCACAAGGGGTCTGAGGATCTCATCTCGGTACCTAATGGCAGTCAGGCTACCTCTGGCGAGCACATGGAGGGCTGTGCGGCCCTCCAAAGAAATGCCACCCCACACCATTACTGACCCAATGCCAAACCGGTCATGCTGGAGGATGTTTCAGGCAGCAGAACGTTCTCCACGGCATCTCAAGACTCTGTCACGTCTGTCACATGTGCTCAGTGTGAACCTGCTTTCATCTGTGAAGAGCACAGGGCGCCAGTGGCGAATTTGCCAATCTTGGTGTTCTCTGGCAAATGCCAAACGTCCTGCACGGTGTTGGGCTGTAAGCACAACCCCCACCTGTGGACGTCGGGCCCTCATATCACCCTCATGGAGTCTGTTTCTGACCGTTTGAGCAGACACATGCACATTTGTGGCCTGCTGGAGGTCATTTTGCAGGGTTCTGGCAGTGTTCCTCCTTGCACAAAGGCGGAGGTAGCGGTCCTGCTGCTGGGTTGTTGCCCTCCTACGGCCTCCTTCACGTCTCCTGATGTACTGGCCTGTCTCCTGGTAGCGCCTCGATGCTCTGGACACTACGCTGACAGACACAGCAAACCTTCTTGCCACAGCTCGCATTGATGTGCCATCCTGGATAAGCTGCACTACCTGAGCCACTTGTGTGGGTTGTAGACTCCATCTCATGCTACCACTAGAGTGAAAGCACCGCCAGCATTCAAAAGTGACCAAAACATCAGCCAGGAAGCCTAGGAACTGAGAAGTGGTCTGTGGTCACCACCTGCAGAACCACTCCTTTATTGGGGGTGTCTTGCTAATTGACTATAATTGTAGGATTTTACTAATTTATGACGTAAAGTCATGATTTTATGAAAGACACGGAGGCGAGTATTGCTTAACTCTTTCTTTACTTGAAAATAGCAGCAAAGAAGATAATCTGAAAAAAACATTAGTACAGAGGTAACATAAGCCCCTCCCCCTTAGTCCTCCATAAAGGGACCTCCTCAACATCTCGACTTCCTCTTTCTTTGGTAACGGATCTGCAAACCGAAACTGGAACTGCCGAGAAACAGGAACACCGGCTTGACTTCAAACGACGCCAAACAAAGGAACAATCCCCAAACGAAATCCTGGTAAGACGTGACCACACTGGGGAACATCAATCACAGACTGCTGGGCCTTGTAATCAACCTGGAAAGAAACGTAAAAATAAATAGCAAGGAGCCAAGTAAGAGCTCCGAATAGTCGTACCAATACAGTAATAAACAATGCAAAGGGAAAATCCTCAACTCTCAGTATTCAAAATAATACAAACATATAAAATAAAGGGAGGGAGAAAGAGTGGGTGGGCAATACTCGCCTCCGTGTCTTTCATAAAATCATGACTTTACGTCATAAATTAGTAAAATCCTACAATTTTATATCAAGACACGGAGGCCTCATATTGCTAGTTTAAAGCCGACTCACAATGGATGAAAACATATGCGGACCCGGTCTGAAGTAAAATTCCCTGAAAGTAGAAACTCGAGACCAGTCCGCCAGTCTCATGACGTCCTCCAATTTAGCCCCCGAAAGGGTAAGGGATGTGGCCGCGGCACCTCGAACCGAATGCGCCGTGAAGATGGAGGTGTCAATGCCAGATAGGGATAAGATCCATTTCACCCAACGTGATAAAGTGACGCTAGTGACCGGAAGGTGAGGTCGACGGAAAGAAATGAACAGCTGCGAATGAGAAGTAGTCCGCAAAGACGAAGTCCGAGCTTCGTATTCTCTAAGACATGCAACTGGACACAGGATCAAGGATTCCGGAAAAGCCGGATAATCCACGGACTTAATACTGGTCTTAGTGCGACGTGAGATATTAAAGGTCACACCATCCGGGGTGAACGAGCGAGCATCGTAGTCCAACGCCCGCACGTCCGACACCCTTTTACAGGAGACCAGACAAAATAAGGTAGCTAACTTGGCCGAAAGCTGACGTAAAGAGAGGTCCGAATTGATCGGCCAAGACGACAGAAAAGATAAAACTATGGATACGTCCCAAGAACTCGAAAAACGAGGACGGGGAGGTCGGGTAAGGCGAGAGCCTCTAAGTAACCGACAAACAAGGGGATGACGCCCCGCCGGGCAGCCTTCAAATCCCCTATGGCCAGATGAAATAGCCGACCTAAACACATTAATGGTACGATAGGCCTTACCATCCTTGTATAAAGAAGACAGGAACAAGATAATATTATTCACCGAGGTTGTAACGGGATCCAGATTCCTGAGCAGGCACCAACCAGACCAAGACTGCCAAGCCGACTTGTAAGCCCTTCTGGTGCCGGGGGCCCATGCGCTCTCCAATAGGAACCTAGCCGTCTCCGAAACATCCGTGGGTGGAACGGGGTTCCCGAAATCCTGCAAGCCAGCAGGCGTAAGGAATCCGAGACTACAAGAGGGTGCGATTGATTCAACGGCCCCCGTAATAGGGCCGCTGAGTGGGGCAATAATAGGGGATAGTCCACCAACAGCTCCAGGAGCTGAGGGAACCACGATTGAGTGTTCCAAAACGGGATCACTAGGACCAATTCCGCCAATTGGTAACGCACCATGGCCAGGACCCGTGGAATCAGGGAGAAAGGAGGAAATGCATACATCAGGCTCCCTGACCACTGTTGTAAGAAGGCATCTACCGCCTCCGCGGATGGGTCCGGCCTCCAACTGAAGTACCTGGGGAGCTGGGCGTTCCAACGAGACGCGAAAAGGTCGATGGAAAAAGGACCCCAGAGAGATAACACAGAGGCGAAGATTTCCTCGTCCAATCTCCAATCGCTGGAGTCGGACATGAAACGAGAGCTCCAATCGGCCCGAGTATTGTGGAGCCCCGGTAAGTATTCCGCCACGACTGAAATGTTGTTGGAAAGGCAGAAGTTCCAAAACTCCTTGGCCAGGTGAGTTAACATCCTGGATCGGGTGCCTCCCATGGAGTTGATATACCGGACCGCCGAGACGTTGTCCATCCGAAGACGTACACACGCTCTGGCCCTTCCGTTGGCAAAACTGCGGATCGCAAAGGAACCCGCTAGGAGCTCTAGGGCATTGATGTGCAGGGATGACTCCGAGGACGCCCAAGGGCCCCCGGTGGACACTCCCTCGCAATGGGCCCCCCAGCCCAAGAGACTGGCGTCGGATTCCACTACCAGGTCCGGACGAGGACCAAAAATGGCCCTTCCGTTCCAGGCTGACAGGTTGGCAATCCACCAAACTAACTCGTCCCGAGTGTCCGAGTCCAGAATGATGAGGTCCGCATAGGTGGCTCCCGCCTGAAGATGAGCAATCTTCAGGCGCTGCAAGGCCCGATAATGTAGTGGGGCTGGGAAAATCGCCTGGATAGAAGACGACAACAGACCTATCACTCTGGCCAACTGACGAAGGGATACCTGAGGTAGAGCCAACGTGCGACGCAATTCCTTGCGTATGGAACTGACCTTCACTGTGGGGAGACTGAGAGTCAGAGCCTCCGAATCCACCAGGAAACCTAGGAATTCCAAAGTCCTGGACGGGATCAAACAGGATTTCTCCCGGTTGATGATGAAACCCAAGCTGGTGAGATGGGACATTGCCAGATGCAAGTGACTCAGAATGGTGGAATAATCTCCGGCCATGATCAAGATATCGTCCAGATACACTATGAGCCTCACACCTCGACTGCGGAGCCAGGCCATGACTGGACGAAGTAACTTTGTGAAGCACCATGGGGCGGACGACAGGCCGAAGGGAAGACACGTGAACCGCCACAGGGCGTTCCGCCAACGGAACTGCAACAGATCCCTTGAGGATGGAGCAATCGGTACCGTAAGGTACGCGTCCTTTAGGTCTAGTTTTACTAACCAGTCCTGAGGAAGGAGCATATCCCGAAGGAGGTGGATGCCCTCCATTTTGAAATGACTGTATCTCACAAAGGAATTTAGAGCCTTTAGATTTATCACTGGTCGGAATTGACCCCCTTTTTTCTCCACGAGGAAGATACTGCTGACCACTCCCCGAGGGGTTCGGGTGGCTGGCTCTATGGCTCCTTTCAGGAGCAACTGATTCAACTCCTCGTCTATGAGGAATTGGGCCGACAGGGGCGTCTGAGTATGCAGGGAAGACCTTAGAATATATGGGCTTGACACAAGCTCTATGTGGAAACCTAGTATTGTGGACAAAATCCATGGATCCGAAGTGATAGTGGCCCACACATGGGAAAAGGAACGGAGTCTGCCCCCTATACATGGGTCCAAAAAAGGGAGAGGAAACCGTTGACTTACCGAAAGGGCGTCGAAGGTTCGGTTGTCCACGATATGATCTGCCTCGTCCAAAAGAGCCCCTCGCCGGGAAGAATGATGGAGGATGTCTGGGGTCCTGACTGAAGGACCTGAAGGAAGATGAAGAGGGGCCTCGTCCCGAGCCTCGGGACTGGAAGGAGGAGCGGCCGGCCAGACGGCCCCTAGAACTGCCGGCCCTGGAGGAAACCCGGTTACTGAAAACCTTGCGCATGGAGGTTTGCGCCTTATCCAGGGCAGTAAACGTGCCCACGAATTTTCCCAGCTCCTTAATAAAAGGATCACCAAACAGGAGTCCCTGGGCGTCTTTGCCCGACTCAGTCAGGGCCATGTTGGCTAACTTAGGTTCCATCTTGATTAAGATGGCCTTCCTGCGTTCTATGGCAATAGAGGTATTGGCGTTGCCCGCCAGGCATATGGCCCGTTGGACCCAGCCTCTGAGTTCCTCGGGGTCTACTAGTCTGCCCTCAGACTTAGCCGATTCCGCCAAATCAAAGATTTTGGCTAGTGGCCCCATTATGTCTAATAATTTGTCCTGGCACGCCCGAAGGGCTGAGTCCAGGCCTCTACGGGGACTAAATCCAGATTTCGACAAAAATTGTACGACCTTAGGGTCGACTGCGGGGGTTTCACATACCCTGTTCGGAATAGTCGGACGGGGGCACTCAGCTCGCAGTTTGTTTCTAGCCTCCTTGCTAAGAGGCTTGCGGGCCATGGACTCAATGTAGCCAGCGACATGGGGAGCCGGCAACAACTCGGATGACCTGGGATGATGGAGTGAGTCCGGGTCAAATAGCGGGGCACCAGATGGATCCATGAGGGGTGTCTGCGCGTCAGTCGTCGCAGACGACCTAGCAGTAGCCGGCCGGGAAACCGGATCAGGTTGCCCCTCATCCAAGTCAACCTCATCTCCCTCAGAGTTAGCTGGGGAACGTATCTCAACCTCCTCCTCAGACTCCTGAGAGTCAGATTCTGGTTGCGGCTGTGCTCTAGCCGTTTTCCAGTTCCGTGCACATTCTGCCTTGCGCGGATAGGCTCGTTTGCGCGACCGGAGCGCGCTGTCAGATGATGGAACTAAGCCATCGGTCAAGGAGTTTCTGGAGGTGTTAGGTAAAGACACAGTGGTATCTTGTGTCAATGTTACTGTCTGGGCACAGAGGACCTGAGACAGGGAGCTGGTGAGGGCTGAGGAAACAGAGCCCATAGCAGACATAATAGCGTCTGAAATGGACTGCTGTAAGGCCCTAGCTTGGGCATCAGCCATAGAGGGCATAGCTGCCCCAGAAGGGGGGGGCATAGCCTGGGGAGTAGCATTATTAGAGTCTAGCAAAGGGCTGCTAGAGATCAGAGAGGGGGCTGGAACCAGAGACATGACTAGCGATATTATAAGAGCAATGGGCGACAACAGTACCTAAAATTAAAGACCCTGAGGCAAGAATTATGCGACCGGACAGGAGCGCGGCAAGCCTAAGTGACCGTTGGCGAGGTACTGACAAAAACTTCCGAAATCTCGCGGGATCTCGGAAGCAGAGATGCAGGCAGACAGCCGGGAAGTGTTCGCGCCCGAAATCCCGCAATCGCGAGATCTCGGGCGCAATCCAAAATGGCCGCCGAAACCTCGCGATACCTCCAGGCGCGCCCGAAGCGATGAAGAAGGAGGAAATGGCGCCCGGAACAAACGCCAAAGATAGCAGGAGACCCCTCAGTGCGGTAAGTAAACCAGAAGTCGCGGTGTGGTTAGCGACCACCGGAGGGCGAGAAAAAAGGCCTCACAGAGGAAGTATGAGGGGGAACACAACGGAACGGGGGAAAAGTAAAAAACAAGAAATTACATAAAATATATATAAATATATATATATCAATGGGGAAAAAACGCGACCCCAAAACGCGCCAAACCTAAGGAAAAAAACAATTGCGGTACACAGGTAGTCTAAATTAACAAAATCAATACTACAGATAAAATCCTTCTCTCACAGCCCAGAGGACTGTGGAGGGGTACTTATCTGAACCGCAGCAGCAAAGAAAGAGGAAGTCGAGATGTTGAGGAGGTCCCTTTATGGAGGACTAAGGGGGAGGGGCTTATGTTACCTCTGTACTAATGTTTTTTTCAGATTATCTTCTTTGCTGCTATTTTCAAGTAAAGAAAGAGTTAAGCAATATGAGGCCTCCGTGTCTTGATATAAAATTTCCACCTGTTGTCTATCCCATTTGCACAACAGCATGTGAAATTGATTGTCACTCAGTGTTGCTTCCTAAGTGGATAGTTTGATTTCACAGAAGTGTGATTGACTTGGAGTTACATTGTGTTGTTTAAGTGTTCCCTTTATTTTTTTGAGCAGTGTAGTTTGCATACCAGAGTTAGTAATAGAATGCACAATGCGCAGATGCCAAGTGTTATCTGTTTTCTTATTTTTGCATTCTAGCCAATGGAACAATGCCATGAGCCTCAAAGGGATGCCCCCTCTGATGTACTTATATACTGCTTAACTTCCTGTAATAAATGAGAAACTGCATTAACCCTTGCCTGGTGTCAGTGTGGGTTCTTCCATGCATGTAAAATTCTAGGATCAAACCAATTTGGAGCAGTAGTGCAAACATAATTAGCCCTGATTGAGGGCATCTTCAACAGTTTGGCGCCCAACGTGAGGCCCTGGGAGAAGGTAGCATCAGTAGCCAAAGGTCTGGGTTCCCAGAGCATGGTGGATGTCACTTGAGGACGGGAACTGCAGCCCCAGAGACAAGGTAAGAAAATTGATTATCTTACCTGTCTCTTGTACCCCGCTGTGCTGTGGTGACCTGTTCTGTTGGTTGATATTACATTACCCTATGAGTAGCAGCTTTGTTTGATGTTGAAATCCCGAGGCCCTAGAACCATAGATTGAAAGAGAAAAAAGATTTGCTCTACTGTGGATACTTCTTTTCTGTCTGTTCGTATCCGGCACCTTCATGGTTAACAATTAAGCAGAGCAAGAGCATTCCCCTGGCAGGGGGGGAGTTCAAGATAGGGGCTATAGTAAATTTCTGCAAGACCTGGACTGGGGCATCTCTAGAGTTCTCCCTTTAGGAGGTGGCAAAGGGAATAGCCCCAGGGACCTCCGGGGGGGGGGGGCTACAACATATTTCTGCTGGATCTGGACTGGGGCAGACCTGCAGGACCTGTACTGGGGCATCCTAAGTGATCTCCCTTTAGGAGGCGGCAGGTGGATTAGTCCCGGCTAGCAGACCAGATGTGAGAGCCAAGGAAAAAAATATATAAATTCTGCACAGGGGTGAGCTCTGCTTGGTGGTAAAAAGCGAATGGTGCCAGTTGTTTTTGTCTTGTTTATAAATGAGTGGTTGAGCTTATTGATTGTGTGTCTCCCCTGAGAGGAAGGACTGTCAAGAGTTGAGTCCGGTTGTGGTTCTCAGGGAGTGTTGTATCTGTCTGTCTGTGTACCATGGAAGGTACTGTGTCTCTGTTGCATGGTGAATATACGACCCTGTAGCTGGTGGCTGAGGTGTATGAAGCGAGACAGCGGGGGCCTCAGCTGTGAGTGTGTATGAAGGGAGACAGCGGGGGCCGCAGTTGTGAGGGGAATGATGTCACGATATTGGAATGTGTGATAGCGAGTACAATGTCTGAAATACTAACAAACTAACAAGGTAATGTGTGTGAGGTACTGAGTGTGCCTGTATGAAGCTCCATAAAATGAATTTGTTAATAAGTTTTAAGACTTGTGTGTGCTAATGTATGGGAAATGTTTATTTATGTCTGTCTGTTTCTATGTCTGTTCTACATTGAATGTTATGTCTGTGTGGACCAGGAATGTGACCTTGTGTGTTACCAAATAGAAAACTGACTAGTAGAGGAAGGTCACACAGCCAAGTTTACTGTTAGTGAAATCACCTCTACTGATGTGATAATGAGGCCAAATCGAGTTAAATCGAGAATGAAAAAAATAATCGTCACAGAGATATAGGGAGGTATGTGCCCTGGCTTTAGGCCAAAAAGGAGTGAAATTATCATAAATTTTCTCACAGGAGTGAACACAGGACATTCGGCCTTGAATTTAGAACATTATATTCTAGCTATTATAAAAAAAACAATGCAAGCACCAGCATTAGAGGGTTCAAAGGAGAACAACTAAAGTAATAACTGGAATGGGACAACTACGGTACCCTGAAAGATTATCAACATTAGGGTTATTCACTTTAGAAAAAAGACGACTGAGGGGAGATCTAATTACTATGTATAAATATATCAGAGAACAGTACAGAGATCTCTCCCATCATCTATTTATCCCTAGGACTGTGACTGTGACGAGGGGACACACTCTGCGTCTGGAGGAAAGAAGGTTCTTACACAAACATAGAAAATGATTCTTTACAGTAAGAGCAGTGAGACTATTGAACTCTCTGCCTGAGGAGGTGGTGATGGTGAGTACAATAAAAGAATTCAAGAGGGGCTTGGATGAATTTCTGGAGTGTAATAATATTACAGGCTATAGCTACTAGAGAGGGGTCGTTGATCCAGGGAGTTATTTTGATTGCCTGATTGGAGTCGGGAAGGAATTTTTTCCCCCTTAAGTGGGGAAAAATGGCTTCTACCTCACAGGGTTTTTTGCCTTCCTCTGGATCAACTTGCAGGATAACAGGCCGAACTGGATTGACAAATGTCTTTTTTTCGGTATTATATACTATGTTACTATGTAAATTTGACTGGACAGAAATGTATGATGAACAGACAAGTAATTATTTTTACATGCTGTTGATACTACCCTCCAAGATGGTCCTTAGAGACCCTACCACACCCCCAGCAGCCATCTTAACTAAAGTAACTTCTTAACCAGCGGCCATCTTAACTAATCCAATTTCCGGCCCAGCGGCCATCTTAACTGAGGGAACTTCCTGCCCGGCAGCCATCTTAGTTACTGGTATTTTTTCCTGACACTGCTACAAACATGAAAAAATACACATATTAGCACCATATAGAGTACTGAATTCAGTAAGTGCAGGATATACATATACCTATAATTAGTTATTACTGGTAGTATTGTTTAATTGTTTAATTAGATGAAATGCCTTAACTTCTATGTTTGTGTTTCCTTTACTAGGATTAAGTTAGCACTTGGAGTCAACTTCATTTCGGTCCATAACAGTTTGTTGTGGTTGGTGCAGATGTTCAGGACTCCAGGTCAAGTGACCATATGCTAAAATCACAGAAGGAGGGGATTGGGATGGAAATGGTCTCCAGACAGATTCTATTCTTTCTACCTTTCATATGATGTTGCTATAGAATGCTAACCTTGAGATAACGTGCTGCAGAAGTAGTAAGGAAGAAAGAATGTAGACAGGCAGTGAAGGACATCAGCAAGCTAATGAAAGGTGTAGACGTGCCCCCCTAAAGATAAACTGAATCCAGTGGGAAAAAGCATGTAGGGAAATAAAGGGTGGCTGAAAGTTAACATGCTCACAGAACAGGCAGAAGTCTGGCTGTGAGTAATGAGGAAAGTGTATAGAGGAGGTGTAGAGAGGCAGAGAAAGTCGGGTTATGAATGCTATCATGATAATGTTAAACTACCTCCCCAACAGAGAAAGGAAAAACTAAGTCTGCCATCCTATAACGGTCCTAGGGGATGGACCTGCAGAGTCTGCAGGACCCAGAACCCAGATTGTAGAGAGTGTTGTGCTGTGTGTGGTACTCCTCGTCCACACCACATGAGAGGATTGTATTTTTTGTTGACCGTGCCCGGATCACTATCCCCTAAGAAACCCATGTTTTTAGGGATGGCTGGAGAGGCAGTGAGGATGACACAAAGTCAGGTGAGGGGAAAAATTTAGACCAAGATTAGGAAGCAGGCAATCCAGTGTCGGATGTGCCATTCACTGTTTTAGCAGATTCAAGTCCGGGCCCAATAATATTCCTCACTCTGGGTGATAAAGAAGTAGTCCCATTTTTGATTGATAATGGAGCAGCCAAGACAGTTGTGCACAGCAAACATGTCCTCCCCTGACTTAATCTCTACGGACACCAGTCCTTGTGTAGGAGTGGATGGGAAAGTAGTACACTCCCCTTTTAACAGAACCCATCCGTGTTAGATTTGCCCTTAACCAGAAAGTGCTTGCCCATTTGCTGGTCAATGATAACGCCCCCTGTTGCCTCCTGGATGCAGAATTGCTTGCAAAAGTACATGCCAGCATCTCATACCAGGAGGATGGTACTGTGAAACTCACAGGTGCCGTCAATGACCAGGAACTTTGTTTGTTGGCCGTTAGTGATAAAACTCCATGGTCCATGTTTGTGTCAGTACTCCCAGAAGATGAGAAGGAAGCCCTGCTTGCGGGAATGTTAGGACATCTGTGGGCTACTGGACCCACGGATGTTGGCAAGCTCCCAGTTCCTCCTGTGGAAGTGGAGATGAAACCTGGCGCCCCACTTCCCAGGAAGATGCAGTATCTCTTGAGTATGGCACAGTCAGATGCCATATCGGACACAGCTCAGGTCCCTGGAATAACTCCTCCTGTCTTCCTGGAAGTTCTTAAGACCTTACAGAACCAGGCGGGGAAGGAGGGAAGGGACTTGTGGATTCAAAAAGGGGGGACTGCAAATGAGGAAGGCCTAATACAGTTCCAAGGGAAACTCTGCCTTCCCAGGTCCCTCTAATCCACAATGGCACAGGCAACCCATGGGGTGACGCACCAGTCAAAAAACTACTTTGTGTGATATAGTACATGGTACGCCCCAGGGTTCAGCACTGTAGCAGCAAAATATACTCAAGCATGTATAATTTGTCTGGATACTCAAGAATGGTGGCTCACTCCAGACGGGGTTCTGGATAAAGGTGCTACTAGCCCAATGTAGAGGATCACCCCTCCTCTAGTAGTATATAGCAAAAAGATCAAGGTGTAGGGCGAGCACTCAACACTTGGACCAAACAGATAGCAATTCGATAAAATGTAATTAAATCACAATGGTATAACACGTGAACATATACCTTGAATCTACAATTGACATATAAAATCTGAATTAAAACATGCAATAAAAAATAGCAAGAAAATACTTGGTGGATGACCACAGTTCAGGATGATAATGGTGTCAGTCCCTTATGTAGACAACATAAAAATAGCGTATATCTGGATTGTGGCACTTCAATGTCCAGAGCACGCTCAGAGGTGTGTAGTGCTGCGGGTTGTGAACACAAGTCCAATGTTAATAGTGTCCTGTAATGGAACAGCTGAACCCTGCAGCTCCTACTCTGGTGAGCAGACGTATCCCAATGCCCTTAGATACAGATAGTGAATAATATACAGTCACCTTTGCTCAGTCAAATGACATACCCGTCTCATAGGATTCACAGATGGAACTCTCCTACCTCCGTTGGTGTGGCTCGTCGATGCTTCTGCAGACGTGAGCGGGAGGTGAGCGGGAGGTGAGCGGCGTGGGACGCTATCGGCGTCTTGCTTCTGGCTCCTGTGGATTGCTGGTCTCAAATCTCGCGGGATTTCGGACGTAGTCTGTGTCCGGACAGTGGAGAGCGGTAGTTGATCAATTCTCGGCTCTATGTCCTGGATTTCAGATTTCTTCCGTTATGAGCTTCTCTGCATGGCCATGCATAAGGTGCGGAGATATCACTTTCACAGGTGTGCGGTCCAGACGCGTTTCGGGAACTCTTTCCCTTCGTCAGTTTTAATTCAGATTTTATATGTCAATTGTAGATTGAAGGTATATGTTCACGTGTTATACCATTGTGATTTAATTAAATTTTATCGAATTGCTATCTGTTTGGTCCAAGTGTTGAGTGCTCGCCCTACACCTTGATCTTTTTGCATGTATAATTTGTGCCTAGAACAACGTCGGCAAGGTGATTAAGTTACCGCAGAAACACATGTTTTGCCCTTTGTATCTGTTTCAACACTTGCAGACTACTTTCAACTACCCAAGGTGGAGGTTTATGAGTATGTAGTAGTGTGTGATGACTTGTTTTCAGGACGGCCAGGAGCATACCCGGTAGAATATTATGGCCAAAGTTGTATGTAGGTATGAGGTACCTGAGACCATTGAAAGTGACAGAGTTGTTCACCTCATAGGTGAAGTGATGCAGGAGATGATGAAGGTTTTGGGGGCAGAACAGGCCTTACATGCTTCGTACCATCCACAATGCAGTGGTAGGGTAGGAAACAAGGAACTGAACGGGACACTAAAGTTAAAGATTCAAAAAGCCATGGCACATACTGGTAAGCCATGGACAGAGTGCCTGCTGGTAGCCCTCTTTCCAGTAAGATATACCCATAACCGTAAGACAGGCCTTAGTCCCTATAAGGTCCTTTTTGGGTCAGCCCCTAGGACAGGATTGTATCTCCCACAGCAGCTCCAGTTGCAACATGGTTGTCTGACAGGTTATGTGATCAGTTTGCACAAGCATTTGACTAAAATACATTCTTGAGTTTTTGCTTCACTTCCAGATCCTGATAAAGCGCCAGGTACCCATTTGTGTCTGGAGATTGGGTGCTGGTAAAAAGACACATTAGAAAAGTCCTGTCCTCAAACCCTGTTTTGATGGTCCATACCGAATGTTGTTGACCACAAGCACATCAGTGAAGCTCAAAGGAAAGCCTAATTGGATCTACGCCAGTCATTGCAAGAAAGTGTTGAGTCTGGAGACTTGAAAGGATGGTGTTTCTTGTTCCCCCTTGTGTGACTGCTGATCCTGATCCTGACTCAAAGAATATGGATTTCAAATAAGATAGTAAAAATAGGTTTCTGGGCTATGAAAAAGTTGTGTAAAAGGAAGAACAAAGCCGATACAGTCCGATACTTCCAGCCCAGTGACCCATGGATAATATTGCCCAAAGAGTCTCAGTATTAATAGTTTTTATGCTCACAATAATCGAGAAGTTGAAAACTAAAACCCAACTAAGCATCCACCACTCAACATCGCCCCCATATATTCTGTATTAGGGATAGGTGAGACTCTGACTTCCCATTGTATAAGTCCATTACGAGGAAGTCTATCCAATAGGGATAGGTTGTCTTCAAAGTTGTGAAACAACCAACAGGTACAATGGGACAGATTGTAGAACCTACTTAGATTAGGGACAGCGTTAGGCCAATTGAAATGGCTTCAAAGGGGAGACTGATAGAGATGTGGATATCATTCTTGATTAAGTAAGATGGCCCCCATATCTTCCAGCTCTCACCTAACGCCTTATTCACTTAAGTATCAACAGGACCTTCCTCCCTGATGTGTCATATATGACGTATGCTGCACTGCTGTTAGTGTGAAGCCATTACAATATGGTGCTTGCACTTAGATGTTTACATAGTTTGCAAACCAGAGTTAGTAAAACAATGCACAATGCGCAGATGCCAAGTGTTATCTGTTTTCTTATTTTTGTATTCTAGCCAATGGAACAATGCCATAAGCCTCAGGGGGATGCCCCCTCTGATGTACTGCTTAACTTCCTGTAATAAATGAGAAACTGCTTTGACCCTTGCCTGGTGTTAGTGTGGGTTCTTCCATGCATGTAAAATCCTAGGATCAAACCAATTTGGAGCAGTAGAGCAAACATAATTAGCCCTGACTAATATAAAACCCCTCAAGGGCATCTTCAACTGCAATATACATTATGTACCTTTCTAATGAGCCAAAGAATAAATATTTTTGTGGGAGTGCTTCTTTAACAAGGAATAGCTTATATTTCAGGCAATTTCTAAAAAAAAACTAGCATAATTAAAAAATAGCATAATTATAGCACAAACTGATTTAATAATTTACTAGAATAGTAAATGTATATATAGTAACCTGGGCAAACACATCACCAGAGAGGAATGATTCTGAAGGCAATTTGCAATGCAAGTCTTATTATAAAAGTTTGAGAATGGTGTGGACAAATAAGCCATGATGCACATTTTATTATCATAGTTGTCAGGAATAAAATTTTAAAGTAGGTCCTGCATAAACTCTCCATTGTTACCGAAAAAAAACAAAAAAAAAAACATACAAAATAGTGCCTACTGTATGCTAATTACTCTAAGTCATGCGTTCAGTACTGCTGTTCTCAAGATTCACACAGTCCTGTCTTCAAACCAATGTGCTGTGCAGTGACGAAGCAGGGCAGAGTACACGTTGCCCTCACTTCACTGTGCATACCCAGGGGTACACCTTGATTTCCTGTGCGTGACCATGGAGTAAAAAGCAATAGCATATTTGCAAGATCTGGTGGAGACTGGTAGTGCTGTTATAGCAGAGGCTGTGAGCTGCCGCTGCTCCTCTCACCTCACCCAGAGGCCTGCCAGGTCTGTTGTGGCACTACATCCAGGCTGCAGCCTGCTTGCCGACAAGATCCCTCCACTACTGCCCTCCGGCTCTTAAAAGACAAGTGCATGCACAGCCTAATCTTCAGAACCAATGGCTGGCAATACTGGGGAACCTATGGGAGGGTGCCTGAGCAATTAGGTTCTTTAGCTTGCTAAGTTCCTGCTAGATGTGCTGTTTCCTGTTTGCTCTTCTACTGACTGTACTCTGACCCTTCACTGCTTATCCTGACCTGTACCTGACTTCCATACTGATCTTGTTCTGCTTGCCCTGGCCTAGGACTGATTCCTGTATTGCACAAACTCCAGACCTGACCATGGCCTGTCCTTGGCTATGGTTTCGCCTCACCAGTGTCTCTGACCCCCATGTCAACTACACAGAGACTACTCCAGGAGGTAGCGGCCTGGTGGTTCCCCTACAGTGAAGAAACAATCTGAAAGCTATTCTGGCTTAGCGCGAAATAATGTTATTGCAATCTATAGAGGTCTGTAGTCTCTCCTGTATTGCTCACACTCCACCAGACCTGACCTTGGCCTGTCCCTGGCTATGATTTTTCCTAACCAGTGTCTCTGACCGCCATGGGTCAGCTGTCAACTACACAGAGACTACTCCAGGAGGTAGCAGCCTGGTGGTTCCCCTACAGTGAAGAAACAATCTGAAAGCTATCCTGGCTTATTGCAAAATAATGTTATTGCAATCTATAGAGGTTTATAGTCTCAATTGTAAAGCAGTTCACAAATCTGGCCCTATACAGCAACACACACAGTCCTTATGTCATATATTATGCACCCTTTATGTGGCACTATATGGTGCCTCCAAAAAGCTGTATTCTACTCTAGAAGCAATTTTATTAGGAGATAGTATCTCCATCATGCAGCATTCACTTGAGAATTCACTTGAGAAACCTGTATTTTCTAGAGATGTTTCCCTTGAACATAAATGTCATTAACAGGTGTAATCCTAACTACACCAAGTTCACACCTAACACAGCTCTGGGAGTACCACCAATTAAGAGCATGAATGGAGTGACAGTCACATATGTGTGCTGCTGCTCCATTCATCTCAATGGGATTGTCAGAGATAGCTGAGTAATTCAGCTATTCCTAGCAGTCCAAAATGTTGAATGGAGTGGCAGTTTGCATAGGACACAAGACCCACATTCTCATGATATGTGGATGTCCAAGAGATCAGATGCCCCGTAGCCTAAAAGTTATACCATATCCATTGGATAAAGGAAAACTTCTGTTTAGCAAGAATACCCCATTATTTTAGATACTAGAATAAGGGTAACTGTGACTTCTGGAATTTAGAATCCATTGTAGTCCAAAATGCAGGTGTGAGCAAAGAGGTTGTCACAATGTTACAAACAAAATAATTATTTTCTTTTATCTATTCAAGAGTACTGACACTGTGTTTGTATTCTGTTGACAGTGTCAAGAAGGCAATCATAAAAAATCGAATTTGTCCACAGTGACACTGTATCCCCAGGGGTGCACCTAGCCTTTCTGCTGCCTGAAGCTAAAACTGAAATGGTCCCTCAAACCCCCAATGACAATTTCTTAACCTAACCCCTTCCCTCCATCCCTACTGTTAAAGACATACTTGGAAAACATTACATGCAGCACTACAAAACATACAGGGTAATACACCACCACATACTGTGCCCAATGTGCTTCCCAATACTATACTGCAGAAACAGATAATCCCCCTTCTGCCGCCTCCCTCTTGCCCCTACCTGGTGATGCCTGAGGCAATTGCCTCACCTCGCCTCATTGGTGGTGCACCCCTGTGTATCTCTCTTACTTCTTTAAGGGTTATTCCAGTTTTTATTTATTTTTATTTGCTTATATAATAGAAAATCATACTATTTTCCAAGATATATGTATTTAAAATTCTGCATATATAGCTTTATTATAACAGGCAATTGACCCCTATGTATGCAGTAGAATGGTATAACCCAGGATCAATCCTGTGCAATGCATCTATGGACTGACTAAAACAGGGTTTCAGTCATGTGACACCCTTCACATCATGTGACCCTTGACATACAGTAAGCAACAGTGTTTAATGGCATATATGCGCTGAGTTAGTACACAGGACATGTCCATTTGGTAAATAAATAGGAATAATGATGGAATTATAATTATTATGGCTATTACAATAACTAAAATGTTGTGTATATTAAAATGGCTGCCTGTCTCTAGGTGATTTTTTAAAATGTCTACCTGTCTCTAGTTGATGCTGTTATGTTGTTAAAAATGTTTGCTGAAAAAAAATCTACATAGCAAACACAAAGGATACACAGGTGACAATGTAAGATCTGCTTCTATGCAGAGACTGACATACATGACGCACAGATAATACTGTATATACTGTACATAGCACGCAAAAGTGTGGGCACCACTGGTCAAAATTACTGTAACTGTAAACAGTTAAGCAAGTTAAAGAGGAAATAATCTCCAAAAGGCATAAAGTTAAAGATGACACATTTTATTTGTATTTTAAGCAAAAACAATTTTTTATTTTAATCTTTTACATTTTCAAAAAAGGAACTTTTGCCACCTTAAATAGTTAGTACCTAGTAGCACCCCTTTGGCTAGAATCACAGCTTGTAAATGCTTTTTGCAGCCATCCAAGAGTCATTCTTGTTTGAGGGATTTTCATACATTCTACCTTGAAAAAGTCTTCCAATTCCTATGAGATTCCTGGACTGTTTTGCATGCACTGTTCTTTTGAAGTCTATCCACAGATTTTTTCATCAATATTTTAAGCTTTCCAAAATGCATCAGGCTTGTTTAGATTTTCTTTTGCCAACTTCTGACACAGAATTTTGGGGTGAGGATTAGAGATGGCCTTGCGGTCCGCCCAGCGGTCGTTTTGCGGCGAATTTTGCAAGTTCGCGATTCGCCGAACATGCCAACATATGGCAATGTTCGCATGTGCCATATTCTTTTGCATTGCACCGAACTTTGATCCATGACACATTCATCAGGTGGGACAGGACAGTTAATTGAGACATTTCAGCATATGGACACACCCCCACCCTATAAAAAGAACTCGATCTGGCAGCCATTTTACATTCTGTCTTTCTCCAATGTAGGGAGAGGTTGCTTTGTGGAGCAGGGACAGGCTGTTAGGGACACCAAATGCTAGCTAATAGGGCCACAAAAGTCCTTTTAAGGACTGGTATAGGTGTGCTATCGATATGTGTGCTATACTGCGGGGTGTAATATACTTATAATATAATTTCTAACATAGAAAGTATATTATAGTGCATTTGTATTGTGCAGCAGTTGTGTGTGGTTCTGCTGCGATACCGCAGGTATATAGCGGGACAAGCGTTATTGGAACAACAATTTGCAACGGGTGTGATATACCTGTTGCCCCCCAAAAAACTGATTGAGGGGTTCTATATACCTGCTTCTACAAAATACTGATTAAGGGGTTCTATATACCTGCTTCCACAAAATACAAATTTAGGGGTGCGATATACCTGCTTCTACAAAATACTGATTAAGGGGTTCTTTATACCTGCTTCCACTAAATACAGATTTAGGGGTGCGATATACCTGCTTCTACAAAATACTGATTAAAGGGTTCTATATACCTACTTCCACAAAATACAGATTTAGGGGTGCGATATACCTGCTTACACCAAATATTGATTCAGGGGTTCTATACACCTACTTGCTACTTCCACTAAATACTTATTGAGGGGTGCAATATACCTGCTTCTACAAAATACTGATTAAGGGGTTCTATATACCGGCTTTAACAAAATACTGATTTAGGCCTGGGATACACCTGCTTCCACCAAATATTGATTCAGGGGTTCAATATACCTGATTCCACTAAATACTTATTGAGGGGTGCAATATACCTGCCATTAAAAAATACTGATTAAGGGGTTCTATATACAGTACAGATCAAAAGTTTGGACACACCTTCTCATTCAAAGAGTTTTCTTTATTTTCATGACTAAGAAAATTGTAGATTCACACTGAAGGCATCAAAACTATGAATTAACACATGTGGAATTATATACATAACAAACAAGTGTGAAACAACTGAAAATATGTCATATTCTAGGTTCTTCAAAGTAGCCACCTTTTGCTTTGATTACTGCTTTGCACACTCTTGGCATTCTTTTGATGAGCTTCAAGAGGTAGTCCCTTGAAATGGTTTTTACTTCACAGGTGTGCCCTGTCAGGTTTAATAAGTGGGATTTTTTGCCTTATAAATGGGGTTGGGACCATCAGTTGCGTTGAGGAGAAGTCAGGTGGATACACAGCTGATAGTCCTACTGAATAGACTGTTCATAATTTGTATTATGGCAAGAAAAAAGCAGCTAAGTAAATAAAAACGAGTGGCCATCATTACTTTAAGAAATTAAGGTCAGTCAGTCAGCCGAAAAATTGGGAAAACTTTGAAAGTAAGGGCTATTTGACCATGAAGGAGAGTGATGGGGTGCTGCGCCAGATGACCTGGCCTCCACAGTCACCGGACCTGAACCCAATCGAGATGGTTTGGGGTGAGCTGGACCGCAGAGTGAAGGCAAAAGGGCCAACAAGTGCTAAGCATCTCTAGGAACTCCTTCAAGACTGTTGGAAGACCATTTCAGGGCACTACCTCTTGAAGCTCATCAAGAGAATTCCAAGAGTGTGCAAAGCAGTAATCAAAGCAAAAGGTGGCTACTTTGAAGAACCTAGAATATGACATATTTTCAGTTGTTTCACACTTGTTTGTTATGTATATAATTCCACATGTGTTAATTCATAGTTTTGATGCCTTCATAGTCATGAAAATAAAGAAAACTCTTTAAATGAGAAGGTGTGTCCAAACTTTTGGTCTGTACTGTACCTGCTTACACAAAGTACAGATTTAGGGGTGCAATATACCTGCTTACACCAAATATTGATTGAGGCCTGCGATACACCGGCTTCAACAAAATACTTCAACTAATGCTTCCGTAGCCCAAATGTTCGAGCATAAAAAGTTGATGACGCAGGATAACCCTTGTGCCCAACGGTCAGCCAAACTGCTAGTCCGCCAACTACTGCCATATAAACTGGTGGATTCGGAGGCCTTTAGAAGATTTGTGGCCATTGGCACACTGCAATGGAAGGTTCCGGAAGGAAATACTTCTCCCAGAAGGGCAGCCCTACACTATATGGCCACTTTCAGCGGCAAGTGAATATATCTCTAGCAAGCAGTGTCGGTGCCAAGATACATCTGACCACAGACACGTGGTCTAGCAAACACGGACAGAGAAGGTATGAATGTAGTAGGGTTAAGACTCATGCTTTATGAGATGTTAACTAAACTAAAGTTAACTAAATGCGTTAAGCAATTGCTTTTCAATGGCTTTTGTTTCAAGATAACGCAATGAGATAATGAAATTTGAGTTAAGGGTTTGAGTGTTACCCCTGCTACATATGTACATAACTTTTACTGCCCACTGGGTGAACCTTTTGACGGCCATCAAGCATGTAACCCATGGCACCCGTGTGGATTTGGTGTTAACGCTACGGATTGCATGCAGGACTGCCTCTTCTTCTCCTCCTCCTACTCCATCTTCGGCTGACTCTTCCTTTTGCACTGCTACCGCCTCTTCTGCTGCCCCCCCCCCCGCCTCCAAGCTCCCCAGAACCTATTTGACGTGCCAGGTGAGACGTTGCCATGCTGTGCTGCGGCTGTTGTGCCTGGAAGCCAAGAGCCACACCGGTCCTGCACTGCTTTCAGCTCTGCAGTCACAGACAGTGGCTAAGCCCGCTCAATTCGACAGTTGGTAAAGTGGTGTGCGACAACGGTGCCAATCTGCTGAGCGCGCTGAAACAGGGCAAAATGCCAAATGTGCCGTGCATGTCACACGTCCTGAACTTAGTCATGCAGCGATTCATTGCCAAATACCCCGGGATCCAGGAAAATCTCTGACCATTTTAGAAGCTCTTTCAATGTCATGGCTCGCCTTGCTGATGTTCAGCGGCGACACCACCTGCCCGTCAGGCGTCTGATTTTTGACAACACAACGCGCTGGAACTCCACCTTGTATATGCTTGATAGGCTGCTCCAGCAGCAACGTGCCGTTAACGACTACCTGTACGAACTCTGCAGCAGGACAGGTTCTGTGGAGCTTGGTTTCTTTTCACCGCGCCAGTGACTGCTCATGTGCGATGCATGCAGACTTCTGCGGCCATTTGATGAGATCACCAAACTGATCAGTCGCAGCCAGGGCACCATCAGTGACATTGTACCTTACGCCTTCTTTCTGGAGCGTGCATTGCGTCGTGTCATTGATCAAGCCATCGAGGAGCAGGAGCTGGAAGATGAGGAAGTCGCAATGCTGGATGAATTCCCAGTGGGGTCTACTCCATCAGAGACAAGTCAGCAGGAGTCTGAAGAGGAGTCAGAGGAGGATGGTTGCTGGGGGGGGAAGAGGGAAGAGGAGGAGCAAGAAGAGCAGGCTTTTTGGGGATCCCTGGTGCTGGGGGGATGAGACCGGGGATGATATTCTCCTGGGCAATAAACAGGAGCCATGGCGCTCCACCGTATAAAAAGAATAAAGGGCAAGGATCCATACTTAGACCCCCAGTACAAACACAAAATGACAGCCATGTTGCCAGCATCACAGAGGGCTGTCAGAATGCAGCATTTCCAGGCCTTGCTGCAAGAGGAATTTCCTCCCACAGCGAAACAGGTGCGTGTACCAATCCTACAGCGCCTGCAAGAAGAGGGTACTTTGAAGATGTGTTGGTGTGCAGGCTTGACCTGTGGCCAGAGCTGGAACAATTTGCCATAGAACTCTTGGCTTGCCCCTCGTCGAGTGTCCTGTCCGAAAGGACGTTCCACTCGCCTAGCTCACGACAGTGTGGATTACCTCACATTTCTAAAAATGAATGAGGCATGGATCTCGGAGGAATTCAACACCTGTGACGACCACGTGTAATCGAATTTCACCTATTATCATTTGGGGTTTATTAAAGAGGGTGGATTTCGTTAGCCATGTTTTTAATCAAATTTTATATTTTTAGTTCTTTTAAACATATGTATTTGACGTGTATTTGTACTGGCCTACAGTACAATTTTTTATCCAGTGACTGCCTAATGTACCTCCAGCCTCATAACCACAAGTTCTTCTCTGTCAGGTGAAGGCCTAATTTTGGGGCCTTGGAGGAATTCAACACCTGTGACAACCACGTGTAATCGAATTTCACCTATTATCATTTGGGGTTTATTTAAGAGGAAGGATTTCGTTAGCCATGTTTTTAATCCAATTTTATATTTTTAGTTCTTTTAAACATATGTATTTGACATCTATCTGTACTGGCCTACAGTACATTTTTTATCCAGTGACTGCCAAATGTACCTCAAGCCACATAACCACAAGTTCTTTTCTGTCTGGTGAATGCCTAATTTTTGGGACCTGTACTGGTCTACAATAAAAAAAATTATCCAGTGACCGCCTAATGTACCTCCAGCCACATAGCCACAAGTTCTTTTCTGGCAGATGAATGCCTAATTTTTGGGTCCTGTACTTCCGTGGCCTAAAATATTCAGCGTTAGTTCATTATTTAATGATACAGTTAAATGTTTCATCCTGTACCAGTGTGGAGTGGACCCAAATTCATCATCGCTAATACGATCTGTAAGCCAAAAAATTATTCTGCATCCATATTACAATCCCCGATCCCTATGACGCACCTGTTGGCAAAGGGTAGACACACAGTGACCCCTCAGTGTAGCGCGCTTGAAGCCCCGGACCTCTGAGGGCATAACACACCTGTTATTACTGAACACCACTTGTCCTTCGTAGATGTTGAACAAGGACCGTCGGGGGTCAACTATCTGCCTAGCACAGAGGAGTCTTATTGGTTACCGGAATGAACCACACAAATCTACTTCACAAACTGGACTCAAATTCATCATTCCTAGATAACACGTTCTGTTAGCCAAAAATTTCTTCTGCGTCACTGACAGTCACAGCAAATTTTAAACTAATTCTACGTCACTGTTCAGTGCAATGAAATGTTAATCCATGGAGATCCCTCCATACTATGAACCTTATAGCTTTCAAAATTATTAGGGTTCAACCAAGATGGGCCAAACGTGTTGGATGGATCAAAGAAGACTGCTGGATTATTGCTTAGGAGCCTGTTTTTATCAAAAATTCATTTTTGGTCGTTGTGCAATCAATTTATTTATTTTTTAAGATAAGATATGACGACCACGTGTAATTAAATTTCACCTATTATCATTTGGGAATTATTCAAGAGGGGGGATTTCGTTAGCCATGTTTTAATCCAATTTTTGAAGATGTGTTGGTGTGCAGGCTTGACCTGTGGCCAGAGCTGGCACAATTTGCCATGGAACTCTTGGCTTGCCCCTCGTCGAGTGTCCTGTCCGAAAGGACGTTTAGCGCAGCAGGGGAGATCGTGACTGATAAGCGCACTCGCCTAGCTCACGACAGTGTGGATTACCTCACATTTCTAAAAATTAATAAGGCATGGATCTCAGAGAAATTCAACACCTGTGACCACCACGTGTAATCGAATTTCACCTATTATCATTTGGGGTTTATTCAAGAGGGTGGATTTCGTTAGCCATGTTTTTAATGCAATTTTATATTTTCAGTTCTTTTGAACATATGTATTTGACATGTATTTGTACTGGCCTGCAGTAAAATTTTTATCCAGCGACTGCCAAATGTACCTGCAGCCAAATAATCAGAAGTTATTTTCTGTCTGGTGAATGCCTAATTGTTGCCGCCTGTACTCCAGTGGCCTACAGTAAAATTTATATCCAACAACCGCCTAATGTACCTGCAGCCAAATAATCACAAGTTCTTTTCTGTCCGATGAATGCCTAATTGTTGGGGCCTGTACTCCAGTGACCTACAGTAAAATTTGTATCCAGTGACCGCCTAATGTACCTGCAGCCAAATAATCACAATTTCTTTTCTGTCCGGTGAATGCCAAATTTTTGGGGGCTGTACTCCAGTGGCATACAGTAAAATTTTTATCCAGTGACCGCCTAATGTACCTCCAGGCAAATAATCACAATGTCACACGCAGGAGGTCCCAGGCAAGGCGGGGACAAGGCATCACAAAGAAAGGGCATTCTCCCTCCGGGGAACACCTGGAACCCTCTTCCAAAAGTTAACCTGGAGCCAACTGGAGCCGACTAGGAGAGTAGCCATCATGTCATGAACATAGCATAGAAACAGGAACAGGCAAAGCGAGGTACAAGACACGGAACGGAACAGAAGACAACAATGCAGAGGCGGCCCATACTGAGATGGATGGCAGGACAAAGGCAAAACCTGGCAAAGCAAAACATAGACAGACATGACAGAGACAAAAGGGCATGACAGTCACCGGGCATAGACAAGGACAGACATGAACAAAGACATAGCAGGGTACAGAAACCCTCAAGGAATGGCATGGCGTGGCATGAACAGGAAGAGCAGAAACATAGCAGGGTACTAGACAGCCTGAATTAACAGTACTGACCCCCAGAATGCACACAAGAACAGGAAAAGACTGAATTAACAAAACTGACCACAAGCTATGCAGACTGAGCCCTGAACCTCCACGTCCAAAGACAGAAGTCGCAGCCTAACGAGCGCAACTGAAAGGACACACATAGGAACCGAAGAGGGAGATTAACCCCACCAGAACCAAGCAGGGAGGTACCTAATCAGGTCAGGGGTAAACAAGAAACCGCAGCAAAGAAGCTGCGATACAGGACGTTGCCCCTAGCAACCAACAAGCACGGAACGCCACAGCCTGAACGCAAGGGCACAACAGACCTGAAAACCCACAGGCAGACAATACCGTCTGAGAGGGGGCACAAACCATGTCACGGCGAACCGCATTGTGAGACACAAGTTCTTTTCTGTCAGGTTAATACCTAATTTTTGGGGCCTGTACTGGCCTACAGTCAAATTTTTAGCCAGTGACCGCCTAATGTACCTCCAGCCACATAATCACAAGTTCTTTTCTGTCAGATGAATTTTTTTGGGGCCTGTACTCCCGTGGCTTAAAATAAAAAATTTCTAGGCTCCAGCAGGGCATGTTTTTGAGAGTTTCCCTTTAAGACGCATAAAAATTGCCCCTGATTAAAGTACATATTTTTTGTGGGAATTTTTGCTAATGATCCCTCTCTGGTATGTCACTGTCCAAGTTGTGGGACTATTTTTTCACTTCTAGTAAGTATTTGGTGGCTGAAAATATGACCTGAAGGTTTTTAAGGCTTGCCTGCCAGTATTGTTCCTCAATACTCTGCTATTCACCTGATAGATACATGGTCAGTTAACTGATGCCATGCTTAGTCCTATTCAACTGTCATATGGATGCATTTTACTGGAATAAAATGGCTATATCATTCTTTTTTTCTTTACAGAGAAGCTACTATGCAGATATAATAAACTCTGCCAGGGCAGCACCAGAATAACACCCTTAGGGTTTAGACCAAAGCCAAAGCAGTTAGTTGGCACAATAAGTCTGCACTCGCACTCGTAACTATTGTTCCACAGTTACCAGGACTGGTAATTGTGACTAGGCTGCGTTGCTAAGGGTTAAGGTCACTGCACATGCCTACTGCACACTGTAGACCTTTTTAGGAGGGGCCAGGAAGAGTCATTGAGCTAGAAAATTTTATGCATGTAGTAGAGTTTCAGCTACATTGATGGCATTGATTGGGTAAGATGATGTCTTATGACTATCTTTCTCTTTATTACCATGGGGAATCACCTCAGTCCTATGTTGGGAATCGCACGACGTGGGCTCCCACATTCTTGCAGGCTTGCAGGCAAGTGATTGTTACTTACTTTAATTTGTATGTGATCCGTGCTGCAGCCATGAGTGGGGCCGTACCCAGTTGGTTTGGTTTACAAGAAATTATTATTGATAGTCTGCAAGAAGCCAGACTGTTGCATTGATCTGCTACAAGCTATGAGTGTGATGTAGACAGTTGGTTTGGTTTGCAAGAAATTGATGCTGACAGTCTGCAAGAATTTGAGTAGTGAGAGTCTGCAGATTGTAGATATCAGGGCTCATTTGACCACTAACTGATAGGCCTCTTTTACACGGGAATCCCGGATTTGCTCCGGATGCGTCGCGTGTGCGTTGCAGGAAACCCGCGCACGCAATTTCAGTCAGTTTTGACTGCCATTGCGTTGCGTTGTTCAGTTTTTATCGCGCGGGTGCAATGCATTTTGCACGCTCGTGATAAAAATCTGAATGTGGTACCCAGACCCGAACCCGGACTTCTTCACTGAAGTTCGGGTTTCGGTTAGGTGTTCTGTAGATTTTATTATGGTTATAAGGGAAAATAATAGAATTCTTAATACAGAATGCTTAATAAAATGTTGATTGAGGGGTTAAAAAAAATAATAAAAAATAACTCACCTCATCCACTTGTTGTCATGCCCTGCTCAGACTATGTACGGAGATCTTCCAGATTAGCAGCACGTGTCTAGTCATTTGTTTTGTTTTGGAGTCGTGCTAGATCCGCCTCCCTTCAGGTGCACTGGGTGGGATCGTTGGTTTAAATTACTCCCCTCCCAGTGTTCCGTGCGGGTTATAGCTTCTGTCAGGCTGTGGAAGCAAGGAGTGAAGGATTGACTTTTCCTGCTCAGATAAGATAAGTTGGTTTCTTATTTCTTTGGTTTGCTGTCTAGGCTGTTTGAGTGTCGTCTGTCCCCTCCTGGTTCTGAGGGAGCAGGCTACCCCTTTTTCCCCTTTCACCATTTCAGGGATTCTAGGGTATTCTCAGCCCAGGCACGAGGACACATTATTCCCATCTTCAGGGTCTGAATGTGGCAAAGCAGAATAGGGAGAGCTGTTAGGGATTTACTAGGAGGTGACCTTATTCCCAGCTTCTCGCCTAGAAATATTGTTTGTTTAGTTATCTGTGTATCTTATATCCTGTCCGCCGTGACACTTGTTCATGCAGTCGGCATCGTCTTCTTTCTTCTTCTTTTGGAACTGCAAAAGGATCTTTCATGACGTAATCGCGCTCAACACGTGGTGAGTGCAGTGACGTCAGCGCAGGTCCTGCTGAATGAAGATAGAAGATTACTTCATGAAAGGTCCTTTTGCAGGTTCTGAAAGAAGAAGAAAGAAGACGATGCCTGCTGCGCGAACAAGTGCATGAGGTGAGTTTTTATTTTTTATTTTTTAACCCCTCAATCGACATTTTACTAAGCATTCTGTATTAAGAATGCTATTATTTTCCCTTATAACCATGTAATAAGGGAAAATAATACAATGAATTTACTTTAATGGGGTCCGGGGTTGCTCATCCCTATCATCTCCTAGCAACCATGCGTGAAAATCGCAATTTTCAAGCAGCCCCATTAATTTCCCATTTCAGAGTACGCCTCCAGATCTTCTGTGGGATGCGAGTCAGAGGACCCTCTTCTTCAGGGATCTCTTTTTCTGCGCTAGACGCCAACCCTCCGGTTGTGGCAGGCCCGGGAGATCTGGTATCGGGCTGCAGGGGAGCCAAGATTGAATGTCCAGGGCTTCTGATCCCAAGGCCTCCCATACAGGCGGTAAGTCCTCCGGGAGTCTCACAGTGTACTGCTTCCCACCGATTGCGGTACTTAAGCCGAAAGGGAACAACTATCGGACCGGCAATTTCTTGTCTCGCAGCATCGTGGTTAACGGGCGCAGGTTTCTGCATTTGGCCAGTGTACTCGCCGCCAGGTCTTGAAACAAGAGCACCTTGTGCCCGTCCAGGGAGCCATCGCCCTTCTCTCTAGCCGCTCTCGGCGTCAGTATCCAGAAAGTTCATAAGGGCACAGACGACGTCTCTGGGTGGCTCTCCCCTAGCAGGTTTGGGCCTAAGAGCTCTGTGAGCCCTTTCGATGACAATGGCGGCGGCCTGGTCTTCTCCCACCAGGAAGGCAAACAAGCGACGTACTGTGTCTGTCAGATCCTCAGCCTGCACCGTCTCAGGTATTCCTCTCAGGCGAACATTTTTTCTTCGTCCCCTGTTTTCCTGGTCCTCCAGGTTCAAAAAGGCTGTGTTGATCATCTTGGACATAGCCGTCAGGTGATTTTGAACTCCAGCTTCATGCAGGACCAGAAGATCATGGCTTTCTTCCAGATTTTCAACCCGGTGGCCAAGCTGCTGGAACTGGGCTTTGATATCCGAAAGTTCTTTCATAACCGGGGTAAGGGCCTGGGCCAGCGATTGCTGTAAAAAGCTTCTGGTGAGAGGGAGGGAATCCGTCTCACCTCTGTTGTATGCTTCAGCGTCAGAACTGTCTGCATCCGAATCGGCTCCTTCCCGCTCAGAGTTGGTTCGCGCCTCGCGCGCCATCTTGCCGCCCTCAGGGTGCGATGAAGATCTTCTATTAAGGAATTTGTTCAGGTCCCCCTGAGTCTTTTTCATCTTCAGAGTGTTCCCCGACGCTCGTTCTCTGTCTCTGAGTGTTTTCCCCATCTTGGGTTCTTTGTCTACTGATTAAAACTGATAAAGCTGGGCTAGCGGTGAGGAGCTCTGGTGGAGACGACCTACACCATGGCTTGCTGGCTCCGCCCCCCAGCCCCATTAATTTCTATGAGGCCTGCGTTACGTTTAAAAATGCAGAATATAGAACATGCTGCGATTTTCATGCAACGCACAAGTGATGCGTGAAAATCACTGTTCATCTGCACAGCCCCATTGAAGTGAATGGGTCCGGATTCAGTGGGGGTGCAATGCGTTCACCTCACGCATTGCACCCGCACGGAAAAGTCGCTTATGTGAAAGGGGCCATAGGGTTCTGATAACTTTGTAACGAGTATGGTGCCATGATAAGAAATGTATGGCACTAGAAAGAAAGCACCCAGATGTTTAGATAAGATCAAGAAAAAGCATATGTAAAATGTTCAAAAAAGGAACTGGTTAAACCTTTATAACTCTAGTGCAGTAGATGTATGACTAGCATTAGAGGCTGTTTTGAAACAGTTATGGTTTTAGAACTAGAAGTAAGAACTATGGGGGTCACTTACGAACAGATATACGCCACTTTTGTGGCACATATCTGGTGCAGATTTTGTCATGTGTCCTGTTGCAGCAGAATCTGTGACCTCTTCCGCACTCATGCCATGTCTAAATTTGTGGGTGTGGTATGGGCGGGGAAGGGTACGGACCAGCTGGTTTAGACATAGAACATGGTCTAAATGTAAGACAGCAAGAAAGCTGTCTTACATTTAGAAATGGTTGTGGATATGCCAAAGTTATGTAGAGGCAGGGCCGGCATTAGGGCTGTGCGACCTGTGCAATCGCACAGGGGGCATTACCCTGCTGTCCTGAAGGGGGCGCCAGAACAGTCTCTTTTCACTCCATCCCTCCCTCCCCTTTCATGCCTTAGGCTGTACAGTAACTGTTAGAGGCTCTTACTAGAAAGCTGTGACTGCTCCCTGTGCTTCCAGTCCATTGTGATGAGAGGCAGGAACTGCTTCCTCTCATGGGCTTGTTGAAAGCCCTTGCTGATAGATCCCTGGGGGATTAATATTGTTTGAAAATTACAGAAAAACATGTTAAAGATAAAGGTTATAGGACCATCTCCAAACAGCTTAATGTTCCTATTTCTTCACATATTATTCAGAAGTTCAAGGTCTACCTCCCTGGTCGTGGCCGCAAGAGGAAAATTAATGACAAATTGAAGAGATGCATAATACGAATGGTAACCAGAGAGCCCAGAACAACTTCCAAAGAGATTAGAGCTGAACTCTAAGGTCAAGGTACATCAGTGTCAGATCACACCACCAATCGCTGTCTTAGCCAAAGTGGACTTAAAGGAAGATGACCAATGAGGAAACCACTGGTGAAAGCAAATCATAAAAAAGCGAGACTGGAATTTGCCAAAATGCATATTGAGAAGCCACAAAGAGATAAGACAAAACTGGAGCTTTTTGGCAAGTCACTTTAGCTCTATGTTCATACATCTAAAAATGAAGCATATAAAGAAAAGAACATTGCACCTTCTGTGAAAGATGGAGGAGACTCGGCTATGTTTTGGCGCTACTTTGCTGCATTTGGCACAGGGTGTCTTGAATCTGTGCAGGGTACAATGACATTTCAAGACTATCAAGGCATTCTGGAGTGAAATGTACTGCCCAGTGCCAGAAAGCATGGTCTAAGTCGCCAGTTATGATTCCTCCAACAGGATAATGACCCAAAACACACAGCTAAAAACATTGAAGAATGGCTAAGTAGAACGCATTAGAGTATTCTGAAGTGGCCCTGATCTAAATCCTATCGAACATCTGTGAAAAAACTGAAACATGCAGTCTGGAGAAGGCACCCTTTAAACCTGATACAGGTGGAGCAGTTTTCTCATGAGAAGTGGGCCAAAATACCTATGGACAGGCGTAAAAGTCTCATTGAGCGTTACAGAAATCGCTTGATTGCAGTGCAACAGAATATTAGGTTAAGGGTAGCAACGTTTTTGTCTTAGCCAGTTTTAATAGTTTGTTTTATAAATTATTATGTCGAGCTACAATTCAAAGGCAATTTCAGATTTTCAGTAAATTTTTATTTATTATTACTTTTGTCAGTTTGGAGTTATTTCATTGGCCATTGTGTGTTTTTCTTTCTTTAACGGAAGGATACCAACAATTTTGTCCGTGTGTGTATATATATATATATATATATATATATACTGACCAAAAATATAAACGCAACACTTTCGGTTTTGCTCCCATTTTGCATGAGCTGAACTCAAAAGATCTGAAACATTTTCTACATACACAAAAGACCCATTACTCTCAAATCTGTCTAAATCTGTGTTAGTGAGCACTTCTCCTTTGCCGAGATAATCCATCCCACCTCACAGGTGTGGCATATAAAGGTTTTGCCTTACTGGAGCGTGTGGGGGGTCAGAAAACCAGTCAGTATCTGGTGTGGCCACCATTTGCTTCACGCAGTGCAACACATCTCCATCGAATAGAGTTGATCAGGTTGTTGATTGTGGCCTGTGGAATGTTGGTCCACTCCTCTTCAATAACTGTGCGAAGTTGCATAATATTGGCAGGAACTGGAACACGCTGACATATACGCCAATCCAGAGCATCCCAAACATGCTCGGGATCCCCAGTCTCAGACCTGAAAGAAACATCTATTTAAAATCTAGAAGATAGGGTACAGCATATAGAAAGCAAAATGGGAGATTATGTCACTTCTCAGAATAACGTCATTGATGCACATAATGATATGGCTGACGAACTGGAGGTGCTAAAGGCCAAAATAGCGGACATGGAAGATTGTTCCCGCCTCAACAACATAAAGTTCCGAGGCATACTATAAACATTGTCAACCAACGAGCTTCATCCTTATCTCCACAAGTTATTTTCGGTGCTCCTACCGAACATTACATCTCAAGATTTGATAATTGACAGAGCACACAGAGTGCCAAAACCGCAATTTCTAGATAAGGGTGTTCCCCGTGACACACTGGCCAGAATCCATTTTTTCTATACTAAAGTGGCCCTGAAGTCAGTGGCATGCAAATGCAAAAATCTACCTCTCCCCTTTCAATCGGTCAAGTTATTCACTGATTTATCTGCGGCCACACTTTTATCCCCATAACAGCAGCACTGCGAAGCCATAACATCGCATATAGGTGGGGCAACCCGCTGAAGCTACTTATATCCGCAGAAGGGGCACTACACGTGGTGAAGTCCTTTGAAGAAGGAAAACAACTCCTTCATGAATGGAAAATCCATATGTCACCACAGAAAGAGAAACTTTACCCAACCACCACTGCACAAAGAATGGAATACTTGCTGAGAAACAGCAAGAATTCTGGCTCTCAAAGACCTGTTACTGTGTCTTTAATAAGTCCACCTCTACTCCACTCATTAATCTAACTTAGTAGCACCTGTCTGAGCTTTTTAAAGACACCTGTCCACCCCACAGTCAGTCAGACGCCAACTACTACCATGGGCAAGTCCAAAGAGCTGTCAAAAAACACCAGAGACAAAATTGTGAACCTCCACAAGGCTGGAAAGGGCTACGGGGCAATTGCCAAGCAGCTTGGTGAAAATAGATCAACTCTTGGAGCAATTGTTAGAAAATAGAAGAGGCTAAAGATGACTGTCAGTCTCCCTCGGACTGGGGCTCCATGCAAGATCTCACCTTGTGTGGTATCACTGATGATAAGAAAGGTGAGGAATCAGCCCAGATCTACAAGGGAGGAGCTGGTCAATGACATGAAGAGAGCTGGGACCACAGTTTCAAAGGTCACTGTCTGTAGAACACTACGCCGTCATGGTTTCAAATCATGCATTGCACGGAAGGTTCCCCTGCTCAAGTCATCACATGTCCAGGTCCGTCTGAAGTTTGCCAATGACCATCTGGATGATCCAGAGGAGGCATGGGAGAAAGTCATGTTGTCAGATGAGACCAAAGTAGAATTTTTTGGTCTAAACTTTACTTGTCGTGTTTGGAGGAAAAAGAAGGATGAGTTGCATCCCAAGAAAACCATCCCTACTGTCAAGCATGAGGGTGGTAACATCATGCTTTGGGGGTGCTTTTCTGCGAAGGGGACAGCAGGGGCATCGTTTGGTCAAAACATTCGGCGCTTGAGCCCCGGATGTTATGTCCAGTGCCCCGAATGTTATGCTGGTAGCATTTTTTTTTTATTTGGCTATTCCAGGGCCCTTGAATATTGATTGGACCCGGGCAACCCACCACAAATCATCCCCCCACGCCCCCTGTACTTGTACGGGAGGTCACGGGTCTCGCGGGATCACGCAAACTCATGCCCGCACAGCCTGCAAGTAGCAGATCAAGTACAAGGGGGGTGGGGGATGATCTGTGGGGTTGCCCAGGGTCCACTCCCATCAATATTAAAGGGCCCAAGCAAAGATTTCTGCAGTGGTGAGGAAATGAAACATAACAGATATTGGAAAGTTTCTGAATGTTGTATTATATAATGACTGCAGTCTGCAGTACTGCACTTCATTTGCGTAAACCAGAACACCCCTTTAAGCATGCCTTTAATGTGCAATTTTAACAAAGTGGGCGGATGTTTTCAGACCCTAGCAACGCCCCTGGGGGACAGGAGGACTGCACTGTATTAAGTAGAGGATGAATGGGGCCATTTATTGTGAGATTTTGAGCAACAACCTCCTTCCCTCAGTCATTGAAGATGGGTCGTGGCTGGGTCTTCCAACATGACAATGACCCGAAGCACACAGCCAGGATAACCAAGGAGTGGCTTCGTAAGAAGCATATCAAGGTTCTGGAGGGGCCTAGCCAGTCTCCAGACCTAAATCCAATAGAACATCTTTGAAGGGAGCTGAAACTCTGTGTTGCTCAGCGACAGCCCCGAAACCTGACAGATGTAGAGGAGATCTGTGTGGAGGAGTGGGCCAAAATTCCTGTTTCAGTGTGTGCAAACCTGGTTGTGGCGAAACCAACCTCGCCACTGGGTTTTGGAGAGGACTGGCTGCTGGCCTCTTGCCCCTGGATTATGGGCCATATACTAACTTTTAAACCCCTGAACCTATTAAAGTGAATTTTGGATAGGTTTGTCCCCAAGTTATACTGTTTGAATTAATGTAAGTTATATGTATGGCCAATGTAAACTCACAAAGTTGTAACAAGTTATAATAAGTGTAACTTGTCAGCTTGGGAGGAAAATGCTGGGTGTGTTTCTATTGTGCCATTGTCCCATTGTGTGTTTAAAGGGTGATGTCTGTCCTGTTGTCTGCACATGTGTATTGGTGACTTCTCTTTGTCTTGAGAGATAATTGGATTACGCCTCGGGTGTCTCGAGGGCGGAGAGGAGGAAACCATGATGCATTGTGGGGATGTGTTGTGTCTGTGTGTCCTAAGTGCTGTTTATCTGTCCTATGTCACAGTCTTCATTCTGGTCCCCTAGGGGCGGGTACATCAGATGGGCTGTACTTACATTGTATGTGTTGTAAATTACTGATTGGTTGCATTTCAAACCCCTGTGGGCAGTACTATGTTTGTGGTTTGTGAATAAAAGAGGCTGTACGTGAAGTACAGTCAGACTCCTGCTTGACCCTCAACACGGAGCCTTGTCTCGTTATTGGGGGGATTCACTGTATGCTGTTAGAAGACCGATTGCCAGAGGTGTAAGCTGATTCCTGTTCGTCTGCTAGCAGCTATTCGTGAGGTTCCAGTTTGGAGTGCTACTTTGTATACAGTTCGGGACATTGGTGTTCTGCAGTAGCTGTGCCTGTCTCTCAGAAAGGGGCTTATCGCCTAAATGGATTTTAACCCCTTGTCTGCTGAAACGTGCCATTACATTGGTGGCAAGCAGCGGGATCGTTCCTACAGCCAGAAGGACAGCTACAGGAGACACCATTTCTGTGGATTCTACAATTTAAGGACAACGCATGTCCCAGTACAGCGTCCCTGACAGCAGCAGGATGGAACCAGCAGTGTTATACGAGGAGGAGGACCTGGATGGCCGGGATGCATTAAGGAAAGGCATCTGGTACCAGGCCCTGGATAATCTACAATACCAGCGGGGTGAGAGTCTCCCCAGTGAAGAGCAGCGGTTGCAGAAGCAAGTGGCCCTGCGGATGCCCTTCCTGGGAGAGCAGCCCCTGGAGGAATGGGTGAAGGAACTAGAGCACCGGGTATGGCAGGAGCTATGGCTGGAGGATGCCTACCAGGCGCTTTGGTGGTATATGGCACAGTATATACCCTGGACAGCCGAACATGACAAGCCAGAGGGAGAGGAGTTTTATGGTCCTGGCTTGTTATGGGAGTCCTTTGCAGAGCCTGACTTCGGGAGCCCTGTACAGTCCAGACTTCAGGACATTTTCTATGAGAGGGAGGCTAGGCATGAGTGGGATGACCCCCATGAGGTAGAGCAAGACCTGGCTCACCTAGCAACCCTGGAGTGGGAACTGGAGCAGGACTACCGAGATCTCTTCCACTCCATTGAGAAGGCTCAGCAGGACGGTAAGGTGACAGACCCAGATCCAGACCCATTCAGCTGGGCAGATATTGTAGAGTGTTACTGGGAAGGACCCCAGGTGGCCGGTAGAGATGGGACCGAGGTCTCTCCACCGGTCCTGCAGGGAATTGGGAGCCCAGTCTCCATTCCCCAGCGGCAGTGTGAAGTGCAGGGAGAGGAGAGCAGCGTCCTCCCTCCCCAGCGGCAGGCTGAGGTACAGGGGGCAGAGGTAGTTTTTCCTGCCCCCCAGCAGCAGAGTGATATGCCGGGAAGGCAGTGTGAAATGCAGGGAGAGGAGAGCAGCGCCCTCCCTCCCCAGCGGCAGGCTGAGTTACAGGGGGCAGAGGTAGTTGTTCCTGCCCCCCAGCAGCAGAGTGATATGCCGGGAAGGCAGTGTGAAATGCAGGGAGAGGAGAGCAGCGTCCTCCCTCCCCAGCGGCAGGCTGAGGTACAGGGGGCAGAGGTAGTAGTTCCTGACCCCCAGCAGCAGAGTGATATGCCGGGAAGGCAGTGTGAAATGCAGGGAGAGGAGAGCAGCGTCCTCCCTCCCCAGCAGCAGCATGATTTTTTGGGAATTGGGAGCCCAGTCTCCATTCCCCAGCGGCAGGCGGAGTTACAGGGGGCAGAGACAGTCGGTCCTGTCCCCCAGCGGCAGAGTGTCCAGCAGGGAATAGAGAGCCCAGTCTCCTTTCCCCAGCAACAGGACACTGTATTGGGAGCGGAGACGGTCGGTCGCCCTCCCCAGCGGCTGGAAGTATGTATGGGAGAGGAGCTCATTACCCCCTCTCCCCAGCGGCAGCTTAACGCACCAGGGGGAGACAGTAAGCCCCACAACAGTGCAGATGGGACCGTTGTCTCTGCACTTACAGCACAGGGGGTAGAGACAGTCGGTTCCCCACTCCAACAACCAGGCTCCAACCAGGCTTCTTCCGTGGTAGCGCTGGCACCAGGGCAGAGTACCGCTGATCCCTGCCCACAAAGCAACCTCCACTCCAAGCCAGGGAGCAACACAGAGACCGGGAGTACCAGCTTCCAACCTAACCTTGGTGGACTCACTGGACAGAGACAGGCTACCAAATGCAACAGGTCCAGTATTGGGTTGTGGGTGGGCTGCCAGACTAACTCAGGTACCGACCGGCGTGAGGTCAGGTACCTGGTTAGTCTTCCCTGGGGGGGGGGAGATGTGTGCCGAAACCAACCTCGCCACTGGGTTTTGGAGAGGACTGGCTGCTGGCCTCTTGCCCCTGGATTATGGGCCATATACTAACTTTTAAACCCCTGAACCTATTCAAGTGAATTTTGGATAGGTTTGTCCCCAAGTTATACTGTTTGAATTAATGTAAGTTATATGTATGGCCAATGTAAACTCACAAAGTTGTAACAAGTTATAATAAGTGTAACTTGTCAGCTTGGGAGGAAAATGCTGGGTGTGTTTCTATTGTGCCATTGTCCCATTGTGTGTTTAAAGGGTGATGTCTGTCCTGTTGTCTGCACATGTGTATTGGTGACTTCTCTTTGTCTTGAGAGATAATTGGATTACGCCTCGGGTGTCTCGAGGGCGGAGAGGAGGAAACCATGATGCATTGTGGGGATGTGTTGTGTCTGTGTGTCCTAAGTGCTGTTTATCTGTCCTATGTCACAGTCTTCATTCTGGTCCCCTAGGGGCGTGTACACCAGATGGGCTGTACTTACATTGTATGTGTTGTAAATTACTGATTGGTTGCATTTCAAACCCCTGTGGGCAGTACTATGTTTGTGGTTTGTGAATAAAAGAGGCTGTACGTGAAGTACAGTCAGAACACTGCTTGACCCTCAACACGGAGCCTTGTCTCGTTATTGGGGGGATTCACTGTATGCTGTTAGAGGACCGATTGCCAGAAGTGTAAGCTGATTCCTGTTCGTCTGCTAGCAGCTATTCGTGAGGTTCTAGTTTGGAGTGCTACTTTGTATCCAGTTCGGAAGTTTGGTGTATCCTGCAGTAGCTGTGCCTGTCTCTCAGAAAGAGGCTTATCGCCTAAACGGGTTTTAACCCCTTGTCTGCTGAAACGGTCCGTTACACTGGTCAAGAACTACAGGAAACGTTTCACCTCTGTAATTGCAAACAAAGGCTTCTGTACCAAATATTAACACTGATTTTCTCAGGTGTTCAAATACTTATGTTCAGCAGTGCAAGAAAAATAAATTCGTTAAAAATCGTTCAATGTGATTTCCTGATTTTTTATTTATTTATTCTGTCTCTAACAGTGGGAATGCACATTCAATGTGAATTTCAGACCCCTCCATGTTCAAATACTTCTGTTCCTCACTGTAGTATTAAGTGCCAAACTGGTGATCACCCGCCACTGGAAAGAGCTGAGTCCTCCGACAATAGAAGTGTACAGAACCCTAAATCTGACATGTCAATACGAGCACATGTTTCCAGACAAAATGATTAACAGAAGAAAAGTGGAGCATGTGTGGGAGTTAGGGAGTTATGGTTGAAATACCCTGGTTACCAAACTTTAAGCCCATAAACGGATGCACATTGATATCACTAAAATGAAACACCCACACAG
Source organism: Bufo bufo (assembly GCF_905171765.1). Lineage (NCBI taxonomy): Eukaryota > Metazoa > Chordata > Amphibia > Anura > Bufonidae > Bufo > Bufo bufo. The sequence goes on from NC_053389.1 coordinate 488,560,728, forward strand.
ATACTGAGAGAGCTGGTTTTATTGTTATTCTTTTGTTGTTGCAGCGTACTCAAGTTGTGTGCAGTAGGTGTTTCTGGGTGATGTAGTGCAATATACACTAACCTGGTACAGCTGACTCTCTGCAAAGGCAGGTATAGGTAGAAATAGTTCGTGACGCCAGTGCCAAGTAAACGGTGGCACGCCGTTTGCGGATGCAGGAATAAATTGAGGAAACGTAGTATTAAAACAGCACTCCAACTTTAGTAGTTTTCCAGCAGAGACAATAGTGGAATCGCAGTTCCTTGGCATACAGTCGATTTTGCAATTCGGTCGATGCAGGCAATTCAGTTACAGCAGGGTAATTACAGAGTGTTGAACACAGGACTTGCAGCACAGGAGCTAGCACTCTAATTCTGTCTGATCCTGGAATATAGCATATCTTCACCAAGGCCCATTAACCTAGTTCTGGCTTTATATCCTTGGCTATAGCTTTAATCAGTACCTCCTCTGTCTTTCTGAGTACCTCTTGCTTTCCTGATCTTTGCCTCTGTCTCTCTCAGCTTCTGGAAACTTCCTCAGGCTCTAGAAACTTCTGAGCTGTGGTCTAGACTGACTTCTGCACTCCACACTAGATCAGGTTACACTGACTTTCCCTTCCTTGTCTGGCCCTTATATAAACTAGGGCTCCCTAGCTCCCTCTAATGCCTAAGAGCTGGAATGACACCCCTAGCCGGCCTGTACTTGCAAGTTTCATAGCAACAGGGAAATACATGCATTACATTACATGACATTTTATAAAACTGACATATACCAACTTCCCCATAATTAAGGAGGGACGACAGCACACCAAGTGACCTTTGGTAGTGACGGGTATTACAGTTCCCGTACACTACATACCCCACTGCTTTAAGCTGAGTACGACCTCGTACTCCATCATGGGTCTCCCAACTGGAATCTCTACCTGAAATAGAAAATAGAGACATGCAGGCATACATACATGTAATTCATCTGCATTTACATTTACATCAGGTCCAATTGGCAAAAGTGAAGTGTGGTGACAAGGGGCGTCGTTCTCTTCTCTCAGGATAGTGAATGGAACGGGGGCGCTGACCTGGCACAGCGTAACATTAGAACCAGGATAGTCCATGACAATGAATAAGTCCATGATAAAACAGTAGAAAACGGTATAAAAGTTCTTGGAGGCTCAAATAACAAACATGAGTCCGTACCCAGGTTATTTCTTATTAAATCACAGAGGCTCTCATGCGGTGGAGTCCATCTCTGGGCACATTTCCTTAGTATGAAGTTGCACAATAAAATGACAGCATAATAACGGGACTACCCAGGGGTTTCCTGTGGGTGTAGCACAGGCAAGGGCTCACGTGGGGGAGTCCATTCTTGCGCACAAATGTCCAACAAGGTATTGCCCGTGGCAACTGTTTGGGAGGAGACACCACCAGAATAATCAAAGTCTCCTAAACGGACTGGCGGGCGTCCCCTGGTCATCCGGGTAGACCTTCTCAAAACAGGGGTCTCCTCTTCCCTTAGCAACGAGGTAGAAGGGAGAGGAGCAACAGGAGGGTCTCCATCCGTGAGACCTTGGTCAGGAACAGCTGGAACAACAGGAACAACTGGAACAACAATATCCACGAGAGGGGGTACTGGATCCGGAGCATCTTGAACCGGCTCTTCTGGAGGTGAAGCTACAGTAGGTGCCGGAGCAGGCACCAGCAAGTTCAACCACGGTGTCAGAAGCCAATGCATGGGATCAGCGTCATACCTGAGATTACTGACAGCCTGCATAGGATCCTCGGGCGGTATTGCTGACTCTGACACAGGATATTCAGATCCGGAACTCTCGGCACTAGGTTCTGGTGTCAGGCAGAGCTTCAACCGGTTTCGGTGTACAATTTGGGATCCCTTGTCTTCCCGGGTGATCTCATAAGTGTGAGTTCCAACATTTGGGATTGCAGTGACAACATAGGGACTTCGCTCCCACTTACTGTCCAATTTGCTGGTACGACGGTTATTCTTTAACCATACCACGGCCCCTATGGTCAAGGGTTCTGCATGGGCTGCCTGATCATAGTCTCTCTGCTGTCGGTCTCTAGCAAGGTCCATACGTTCCTGAACAATGGCTTTGGCTGCATCTAATCGCCTTTGGTGCTCAGCAACCCAGTCGGTGTTAGGTAATGGGTTAATGCAATCAGACACATGTATGTCCAATGAATGATCAGCAGGCAATGTTCCT